>NW_028187426.1:0-70416 GCF_964204655.1 Triturus cristatus
TCTGCAATAACGCAGTACCGGCAATGTTAGCCAATGGCACGAAAGTGCACCTTGAAAACAGGCCCAAATTCGCATTTCCCCTCAACCTACGAGCAAACTACTATTTTTCTCAATAACTAGACATTCCCAACATACCTCCCAACCCCTTAAACACATTCCCAAAAATAGGGAACACCCCAAAATACCCTCCCAAACAACCGCATTACCGCGACCTCTGGGCCAGCCAATGTTAGCCAATGGCACGAAAGTACACTTACAAAACAGGCCAAAAGTACCCTTTCCCCTCCACCTACAACCAAACTGCTATTTTTCCCAGAAACTAGACATTCCCAACATTGCTCCCACACCCCTAAACTCCTTCCCAAAAACCTAGAACACCCCAACATACCACCCCAAAAACGTGCATTACCGCGACCTCGCATAAGGCCTAAAGTCGCGTCCAAAATGCACTTTCAAACTAGGCCCAAAACACCCCTTCCCCTCCATGAATTTTCTTCAAAACACTTGCAAACAAAATTAGACTTTCCCACCTCTGATCCCAGCTAACTACATCCACTTGGAACCACCTGGAACACCCTGCAATCGAACCCCAAAAACATGTAAACACTCACATTTAACATGGGCTCCTATGGCAGCTCCTTCCTTCCTCGACTTTCACGAAAAACACCCTTCCCATCGATCGATTCCTCCCAATCTTCCTGCACACCCATGAATTCCCCCTCCCTACCACTCACAGCAGCCCCGTTCCTCTGGAGCAAGTGGAACACCCTTAAAACCACTTCTCCACCACCCCAAAAACGCCCATTGGATAACATGGCGATTCAGGCCATCACTCAAAAAGTGCTTTTTTCGCACTTCCCCTACTTCGATCCTCTTGAAACTCACTGGGACATTAGTTCCAGCGATTATGAAGAATCTCAGCAAGAATTACACAAATCCATCCAGTGGAAGGGGTACGACTTTTGCGGCAAACACGCGCCCCCCGCAAACACGCAAAATCACCCCAAAATCAGCCAAATCTGGATCGATTTTTGCCAAACCACTGGAAAACCTTCCCAACACCAAACCACACAAGTCCAAACCAAATCCAGCCAAATCGGACCAACCCCAACCCAGCCAGACCAACACAAACCCTTCCAAAACACCAATATTGGCGAAACTGAATCGAGCCCTGAGCCCTAGACTCGGGGAAACCCTAGCAATTCCAACCCTAAGCCCTAGACACCTTCCCAACCCTACCTCCTAACCCTAGACACCTCCCCAACCCTACCTCCTAACCCTACACACTCCTCTGAACCCTAAACACCTAACCGCAACGACGCACACTCCCCTAAACCCTAGAAACAAGCCTCAACCCTACCCTCATACCCTAGTCCCCAGCCTTAAACCCTATTCCCAAGCCCCAAACCCTAGTCCGGAGCCCTAAAGACCCGTCCTGAGCCCTAAGCCCTACGTCCCAGCTCTAAGCCCTAACATCCCAGCCCTAAACCCTAAAGCCTAGTCTTACACACGAACCCTAAACCCTAGTCTCCAGTCCTACAAACTACCCTCCTTCCCTGCCCTAAACCCTGAAACCCAGTCCCGAACCCTAAAGCCTGGCCCTAAGCCCTAATCCCCGAGCCTGCAGCCCTAGCCCGCAGCCCTAAGCCCTAGCAGGGAGCCCCGAACCCTAAAGCCTGGCCCTAAGCCCTAATCCCCAGCCCTAAAACACAAGCCTTCCACCCTCACTCTCACCCCTAAACACTCACAACAACCCTTCCACCCTTATCCCAATTCCCACACACTTGCCCTGAGCCCTAAACCCTGGAATCCACATATAAGTCGCCCTCTTGTGGCTTTCATCTGCAATAACGCAGTACCGGCAATGTTAGCCAATGGCACGAAAGTGCACCTTGAAAACAGGCCCAAATTCGCATTTCCCCTCAACCTACGAGCAAACTACTATTTTTCTCAATAACTAGACATTCCCAACATACCTCCCAACCCCTTAAACACATTCCCAAAAATAGGGAACACCCCAAAATACCCTCCCAAACAACCGCATTACCGCGACCTCTGGGCCAGCCAATGTTAGCCAATGGCACGAAAGTACACTTACAAAACAGGCCAAAAGTACCCTTTCCCCTCCACCTACAACCAAACTGCTATTTTTCCCAGAAACTAGACATTCCCAACATTGCTCCCACACCCCTAAACTCCTTCCCAAAAACCTAGAACACCCCAACATACCACCCCAAAAACGTGCATTACCGCGACCTCGCATAAGGCCTAAAGTCGCGTCCAAAATGCACTTTCAAACTAGGCCCAAAACACCCCTTCCCCTCCATGAATTTTCTTCAAAACACTTGCAAACAAAATTAGACTTTCCCACCTCTGATCCCAGCTAACTACATCCACTTGGAACCACCTGGAACACCCTGCAATCGAACCCCAAAAACATGTAAACACTCACATTTAACATGGGCTCCTATGGCAGCTCCTTCCTTCCTCGACTTTCACGAAAAACACCCTTCCCATCGATCGATTCCTCCCAATCTTCCTGCACACCCATGAATTCCCCCTCCCTACCACTCACAGCAGCCCCGTTCCTCTGGAGCAAGTGGAACACCCTTAAAACCACTTCTCCACCACCCCAAAAACGCCCATTGGATAACATGGCGATTCAGGCCATCACTCAAAAAGTGCTTTTTTCGCACTTCCCCTACTTCGATCCTCTTGAAACTCACTGGGACATTAGTTCCAGCGATTATGAAGAATCTCAGCAAGAATTACACAAATCCATCCAGTGGAAGGGGTACGACTTTTGCGGCAAACACGCGCCCCCCGCAAACACGCAAAATCACCCCAAAATCAGCCAAATCTGGATCGATTTTTGCCAAACCACTGGAAAACCTTCCCAACACCAAACCACACAAGTCCAAACCAAATCCAGCCAAATCGGACCAACCCCAACCCAGCCAGACCAACACAAACCCTTCCAAAACACCAATATTGGCGAAACTGAATCGAGCCCTGAGCCCTAGACTCGGGGAAACCCTAGCAATTCCAACCCTAAGCCCTAGACACCTTCCCAACCCTACCTCCTAACCCTAGACACCTCCCCAACCCTACCTCCTAACCCTACACACTCCTCTGAACCCTAAACACCTAACCGCAACGACGCACACTCCCCTAAACCCTAGAAACAAGCCTCAACCCTACCCTCATACCCTAGTCCCCAGCCTTAAACCCTATTCCCAAGCCCCAAACCCTAGTCCGGAGCCCTAAAGACCCGTCCTGAGCCCTAAGCCCTACGTCCCAGCTCTAAGCCCTAACATCCCAGCCCTAAACCCTAAAGCCTAGTCTTACACACGAACCCTAAACCCTAGTCTCCAGTCCTACAAACTACCCTCCTTCCCTGCCCTAAACCCTGAAACCCAGTCCCGAACCCTAAAGCCTGGCCCTAAGCCCTAATCCCCGAGCCTGCAGCCCTAGCCCGCAGCCCTAAGCCCTAGCAGGGAGCCCCGAACCCTAAAGCCTGGCCCTAAGCCCTAATCCCCAGCCCTAAAACACAAGCCTTCCACCCTCACTCTCACCCCTAAACACTCACAACAACCCTTCCACCCTTATCCCAATTCCCACACACTTGCCCTGAGCCCTAAACCCTGGAATCCACATATAAGTCGCCCTCTTGTGGCTTTCATCTGCAATAACGCAGTACCGGCAATGTTAGCCAATGGCACGAAAGTGCACCTTGAAAACAGGCCCAAATTCGCATTTCCCCTCAACCTACGAGCAAACTACTATTTTTCTCAATAACTAGACATTCCCAACATACCTCCCAACCCCTTAAACACATTCCCAAAAATAGGGAACACCCCAAAATACCCTCCCAAACAACCGCATTACCGCGACCTCTGGGCCAGCCAATGTTAGCCAATGGCACGAAAGTACACTTACAAAACAGGCCAAAAGTACCCTTTCCCCTCCACCTACAACCAAACTGCTATTTTTCCCAGAAACTAGACATTCCCAACATTGCTCCCACACCCCTAAACTCCTTCCCAAAAACCTAGAACACCCCAACATACCACCCCAAAAACGTGCATTACCGCGACCTCGCATAAGGCCTAAAGTCGCGTCCAAAATGCACTTTCAAACTAGGCCCAAAACACCCCTTCCCCTCCATGAATTTTCTTCAAAACACTTGCAAACAAAATTAGACTTTCCCACCTCTGATCCCAGCTAACTACATCCACTTGGAACCACCTGGAACACCCTGCAATCGAACCCCAAAAACATGTAAACACTCACATTTAACATGGGCTCCTATGGCAGCTCCTTCCTTCCTCGACTTTCACGAAAAACACCCTTCCCATCGATCGATTCCTCCCAATCTTCCTGCACACCCATGAATTCCCCCTCCCTACCACTCACAGCAGCCCCGTTCCTCTGGAGCAAGTGGAACACCCTTAAAACCACTTCTCCACCACCCCAAAAACGCCCATTGGATAACATGGCGATTCAGGCCATCACTCAAAAAGTGCTTTTTTCGCACTTCCCCTACTTCGATCCTCTTGAAACTCACTGGGACATTAGTTCCAGCGATTATGAAGAATCTCAGCAAGAATTACACAAATCCATCCAGTGGAAGGGGTACGACTTTTGCGGCAAACACGCGCCCCCCGCAAACACGCAAAATCACCCCAAAATCAGCCAAATCTGGATCGATTTTTGCCAAACCACTGGAAAACCTTCCCAACACCAAACCACACAAGTCCAAACCAAATCCAGCCAAATCGGACCAACCCCAACCCAGCCAGACCAACACAAACCCTTCCAAAACACCAATATTGGCGAAACTGAATCGAGCCCTGAGCCCTAGACTCGGGGAAACCCTAGCAATTCCAACCCTAAGCCCTAGACACCTTCCCAACCCTACCTCCTAACCCTAGACACCTCCCCAACCCTACCTCCTAACCCTACACACTCCTCTGAACCCTAAACACCTAACCGCAACGACGCACACTCCCCTAAACCCTAGAAACAAGCCTCAACCCTACCCTCATACCCTAGTCCCCAGCCTTAAACCCTATTCCCAAGCCCCAAACCCTAGTCCGGAGCCCTAAAGACCCGTCCTGAGCCCTAAGCCCTACGTCCCAGCTCTAAGCCCTAACATCCCAGCCCTAAACCCTAAAGCCTAGTCTTACACACGAACCCTAAACCCTAGTCTCCAGTCCTACAAACTACCCTCCTTCCCTGCCCTAAACCCTGAAACCCAGTCCCGAACCCTAAAGCCTGGCCCTAAGCCCTAATCCCCGAGCCTGCAGCCCTAGCCCGCAGCCCTAAGCCCTAGCAGGGAGCCCCGAACCCTAAAGCCTGGCCCTAAGCCCTAATCCCCAGCCCTAAAACACAAGCCTTCCACCCTCACTCTCACCCCTAAACACTCACAACAACCCTTCCACCCTTATCCCAATTCCCACACACTTGCCCTGAGCCCTAAACCCTGGAATCCACATATAAGTCGCCCTCTTGTGGCTTTCATCTGCAATAACGCAGTACCGGCAATGTTAGCCAATGGCACGAAAGTGCACCTTGAAAACAGGCCCAAATTCGCATTTCCCCTCAACCTACGAGCAAACTACTATTTTTCTCAATAACTAGACATTCCCAACATACCTCCCAACCCCTTAAACACATTCCCAAAAATAGGGAACACCCCAAAATACCCTCCCAAACAACCGCATTACCGCGACCTCTGGGCCAGCCAATGTTAGCCAATGGCACGAAAGTACACTTACAAAACAGGCCAAAAGTACCCTTTCCCCTCCACCTACAACCAAACTGCTATTTTTCCCAGAAACTAGACATTCCCAACATTGCTCCCACACCCCTAAACTCCTTCCCAAAAACCTAGAACACCCCAACATACCACCCCAAAAACGTGCATTACCGCGACCTCGCATAAGGCCTAAAGTCGCGTCCAAAATGCACTTTCAAACTAGGCCCAAAACACCCCTTCCCCTCCATGAATTTTCTTCAAAACACTTGCAAACAAAATTAGACTTTCCCACCTCTGATCCCAGCTAACTACATCCACTTGGAACCACCTGGAACACCCTGCAATCGAACCCCAAAAACATGTAAACACTCACATTTAACATGGGCTCCTATGGCAGCTCCTTCCTTCCTCGACTTTCACGAAAAACACCCTTCCCATCGATCGATTCCTCCCAATCTTCCTGCACACCCATGAATTCCCCCTCCCTACCACTCACAGCAGCCCCGTTCCTCTGGAGCAAGTGGAACACCCTTAAAACCACTTCTCCACCACCCCAAAAACGCCCATTGGATAACATGGCGATTCAGGCCATCACTCAAAAAGTGCTTTTTTCGCACTTCCCCTACTTCGATCCTCTTGAAACTCACTGGGACATTAGTTCCAGCGATTATGAAGAATCTCAGCAAGAATTACACAAATCCATCCAGTGGAAGGGGTACGACTTTTGCGGCAAACACGGCCCCCCGCAAACACGCAAAATCACCCCAAAATCAGCCAAATCTGGATCGATTTTTGCCAAACCACTGGAAAACCTTCCCAACACCAAACCACACAAGTCCAAACCAAATCCAGCCAAATCGGACCAACCCCAACCCAGCCAGACCAACACAAACCCTTCCAAAACACCAATATTGGCGAAACTGAATCGAGCCCTGAGCCCTAGACTCGGGGAAACCCTAGCAATTCCAACCCTAAGCCCTAGACACCTTCCCAACCCTACCTCCTAACCCTAGACACCTCCCCAACCCTACCTCCTAACCCTACACACTCCTCTGAACCCTAAACACCTAACCGCAACGACGCACACTCCCCTAAACCCTAGAAACAAGCCTCAACCCTACCCTCATACCCTAGTCCCCAGCCTTAAACCCTATTCCCAAGCCCCAAACCCTAGTCCGGAGCCCTAAAGACCCGTCCTGAGCCCTAAGCCCTACGTCCCAGCTCTAAGCCCTAACATCCCAGCCCTAAACCCTAAAGCCTAGTCTTACACACGAACCCTAAACCCTAGTCTCCAGTCCTACAAACTACCCTCCTTCCCTGCCCTAAACCCTGAAACCCAGTCCCGAACCCTAAAGCCTGGCCCTAAGCCCTAATCCCCGAGCCTGCAGCCCTAGCCCGCAGCCCTAAGCCCTAGCAGGGAGCCCCGAACCCTAAAGCCTGGCCCTAAGCCCTAATCCCCAGCCCTAAAACACAAGCCTTCCACCCTCACTCTCACCCCTAAACACTCACAACAACCCTTCCACCCTTATCCCAATTCCCACACACTTGCCCTGAGCCCTAAACCCTGGAATCCACATATAAGTCGCCCTCTTGTGGCTTTCATCTGCAATAACGCAGTACCGGCAATGTTAGCCAATGGCACGAAAGTGCACCTTGAAAACAGGCCCAAATTCGCATTTCCCCTCAACCTACGAGCAAACTACTATTTTTCTCAATAACTAGACATTCCCAACATACCTCCCAACCCCTTAAACACATTCCCAAAAATAGGGAACACCCCAAAATACCCTCCCAAACAACCGCATTACCGCGACCTCTGGGCCAGCCAATGTTAGCCAATGGCACGAAAGTACACTTACAAAACAGGCCAAAAGTACCCTTTCCCCTCCACCTACAACCAAACTGCTATTTTTCCCAGAAACTAGACATTCCCAACATTGCTCCCACACCCCTAAACTCCTTCCCAAAAACCTAGAACACCCCAACATACCACCCCAAAAACGTGCATTACCGCGACCTCGCATAAGGCCTAAAGTCGCGTCCAAAATGCACTTTCAAACTAGGCCCAAAACACCCCTTCCCCTCCATGAATTTTCTTCAAAACACTTGCAAACAAAATTAGACTTTCCCACCTCTGATCCCAGCTAACTACATCCACTTGGAACCACCTGGAACACCCTGCAATCGAACCCCAAAAACATGTAAACACTCACATTTAACATGGGCTCCTATGGCAGCTCCTTCCTTCCTCGACTTTCACGAAAAACACCCTTCCCATCGATCGATTCCTCCCAATCTTCCTGCACACCCATGAATTCCCCCTCCCTACCACTCACAGCAGCCCCGTTCCTCTGGAGCAAGTGGAACACCCTTAAAACCACTTCTCCACCACCCCAAAAACGCCCATTGGATAACATGGCGATTCAGGCCATCACTCAAAAAGTGCTTTTTTCGCACTTCCCCTACTTCGATCCTCTTGAAACTCACTGGGACATTAGTTCCAGCGATTATGAAGAATCTCAGCAAGAATTACACAAATCCATCCAGTGGAAGGGGTACGACTTTTGCGGCAAACACGCGCCCCCCGCAAACACGCAAAATCACCCCAAAATCAGCCAAATCTGGATCGATTTTTGCCAAACCACTGGAAAACCTTCCCAACACCAAACCACACAAGTCCAAACCAAATCCAGCCAAATCGGACCAACCCCAACCCAGCCAGACCAACACAAACCCTTCCAAAACACCAATATTGGCGAAACTGAATCGAGCCCTGAGCCCTAGACTCGGGGAAACCCTAGCAATTCCAACCCTAAGCCCTAGACACCTTCCCAACCCTACCTCCTAACCCTAGACACCTCCCCAACCCTACCTCCTAACCCTACACACTCCTCTGAACCCTAAACACCTAACCGCAACGACGCACACTCCCCTAAACCCTAGAAACAAGCCTCAACCCTACCCTCATACCCTAGTCCCCAGCCTTAAACCCTATTCCCAAGCCCCAAACCCTAGTCCGGAGCCCTAAAGACCCGTCCTGAGCCCTAAGCCCTACGTCCCAGCTCTAAGCCCTAACATCCCAGCCCTAAACCCTAAAGCCTAGTCTTACACACGAACCCTAAACCCTAGTCTCCAGTCCTACAAACTACCCTCCTTCCCTGCCCTAAACCCTGAAACCCAGTCCCGAACCCTAAAGCCTGGCCCTAAGCCCTAATCCCCGAGCCTGCAGCCCTAGCCCGCAGCCCTAAGCCCTAGCAGGGAGCCCCGAACCCTAAAGCCTGGCCCTAAGCCCTAATCCCCAGCCCTAAAACACAAGCCTTCCACCCTCACTCTCACCCCTAAACACTCACAACAACCCTTCCACCCTTATCCCAATTCCCACACACTTGCCCTGAGCCCTAAACCCTGGAATCCACATATAAGTCGCCCTCTTGTGGCTTTCATCTGCAATAACGCAGTACCGGCAATGTTAGCCAATGGCACGAAAGTGCACCTTGAAAACAGGCCCAAATTCGCATTTCCCCTCAACCTACGAGCAAACTACTATTTTTCTCAATAACTAGACATTCCCAACATACCTCCCAACCCCTTAAACACATTCCCAAAAATAGGGAACACCCCAAAATACCCTCCCAAACAACCGCATTACCGCGACCTCTGGGCCAGCCAATGTTAGCCAATGGCACGAAAGTACACTTACAAAACAGGCCAAAAGTACCCTTTCCCCTCCACCTACAACCAAACTGCTATTTTTCCCAGAAACTAGACATTCCCAACATTGCTCCCACACCCCTAAACTCCTTCCCAAAAACCTAGAACACCCCAACATACCACCCCAAAAACGTGCATTACCGCGACCTCGCATAAGGCCTAAAGTCGCGTCCAAAATGCACTTTCAAACTAGGCCCAAAACACCCCTTCCCCTCCATGAATTTTCTTCAAAACACTTGCAAACAAAATTAGACTTTCCCACCTCTGATCCCAGCTAACTACATCCACTTGGAACCACCTGGAACACCCTGCAATCGAACCCCAAAAACATGTAAACACTCACATTTAACATGGGCTCCTATGGCAGCTCCTTCCTTCCTCGACTTTCACGAAAAACACCCTTCCCATCGATCGATTCCTCCCAATCTTCCTGCACACCCATGAATTCCCCCTCCCTACCACTCACAGCAGCCCCGTTCCTCTGGAGCAAGTGGAACACCCTTAAAACCACTTCTCCACCACCCCAAAAACGCCCATTGGATAACATGGCGATTCAGGCCATCACTCAAAAAGTGCTTTTTTCGCACTTCCCCTACTTCGATCCTCTTGAAACTCACTGGGACATTAGTTCCAGCGATTATGAAGAATCTCAGCAAGAATTACACAAATCCATCCAGTGGAAGGGGTACGACTTTTGCGGCAAACACGCGCCCCCCGCAAACACGCAAAATCACCCCAAAATCAGCCAAATCTGGATCGATTTTTGCCAAACCACTGGAAAACCTTCCCAACACCAAACCACACAAGTCCAAACCAAATCCAGCCAAATCGGACCAACCCCAACCCAGCCAGACCAACACAAACCCTTCCAAAACACCAATATTGGCGAAACTGAATCGAGCCCTGAGCCCTAGACTCGGGGAAACCCTAGCAATTCCAACCCTAAGCCCTAGACACCTTCCCAACCCTACCTCCTAACCCTAGACACCTCCCCAACCCTACCTCCTAACCCTACACACTCCTCTGAACCCTAAACACCTAACCGCAACGACGCACACTCCCCTAAACCCTAGAAACAAGCCTCAACCCTACCCTCATACCCTAGTCCCCAGCCTTAAACCCTATTCCCAAGCCCCAAACCCTAGTCCGGAGCCCTAAAGACCCGTCCTGAGCCCTAAGCCCTACGTCCCAGCTCTAAGCCCTAACATCCCAGCCCTAAACCCTAAAGCCTAGTCTTACACACGAACCCTAAACCCTAGTCTCCAGTCCTACAAACTACCCTCCTTCCCTGCCCTAAACCCTGAAACCCAGTCCCGAACCCTAAAGCCTGGCCCTAAGCCCTAATCCCCGAGCCTGCAGCCCTAGCCCGCAGCCCTAAGCCCTAGCAGGGAGCCCCGAACCCTAAAGCCTGGCCCTAAGCCCTAATCCCCAGCCCTAAAACACAAGCCTTCCACCCTCACTCTCACCCCTAAACACTCACAACAACCCTTCCACCCTTATCCCAATTCCCACACACTTGCCCTGAGCCCTAAACCCTGGAATCCACATATAAGTCGCCCTCTTGTGGCTTTCATCTGCAATAACGCAGTACCGGCAATGTTAGCCAATGGCACGAAAGTGCACCTTGAAAACAGGCCCAAATTCGCATTTCCCCTCAACCTACGAGCAAACTACTATTTTTCTCAATAACTAGACATTCCCAACATACCTCCCAACCCCTTAAACACATTCCCAAAAATAGGGAACACCCCAAAATACCCTCCCAAACAACCGCATTACCGCGACCTCTGGGCCAGCCAATGTTAGCCAATGGCACGAAAGTACACTTACAAAACAGGCCAAAAGTACCCTTTCCCCTCCACCTACAACCAAACTGCTATTTTTCCCAGAAACTAGACATTCCCAACATTGCTCCCACACCCCTAAACTCCTTCCCAAAAACCTAGAACACCCCAACATACCACCCCAAAAACGTGCATTACCGCGACCTCGCATAAGGCCTAAAGTCGCGTCCAAAATGCACTTTCAAACTAGGCCCAAAACACCCCTTCCCCTCCATGAATTTTCTTCAAAACACTTGCAAACAAAATTAGACTTTCCCACCTCTGATCCCAGCTAACTACATCCACTTGGAACCACCTGGAACACCCTGCAATCGAACCCCAAAAACATGTAAACACTCACATTTAACATGGGCTCCTATGGCAGCTCCTTCCTTCCTCGACTTTCACGAAAAACACCCTTCCCATCGATCGATTCCTCCCAATCTTCCTGCACACCCATGAATTCCCCCTCCCTACCACTCACAGCAGCCCCGTTCCTCTGGAGCAAGTGGAACACCCTTAAAACCACTTCTCCACCACCCCAAAAACGCCCATTGGATAACATGGCGATTCAGGCCATCACTCAAAAAGTGCTTTTTTCGCACTTCCCCTACTTCGATCCTCTTGAAACTCACTGGGACATTAGTTCCAGCGATTATGAAGAATCTCAGCAAGAATTACACAAATCCATCCAGTGGAAGGGGTACGACTTTTGCGGCAAACACGCGCCCCCCGCAAACACGCAAAATCACCCCAAAATCAGCCAAATCTGGATCGATTTTTGCCAAACCACTGGAAAACCTTCCCAACACCAAACCACACAAGTCCAAACCAAATCCAGCCAAATCGGACCAACCCCAACCCAGCCAGACCAACACAAACCCTTCCAAAACACCAATATTGGCGAAACTGAATCGAGCCCTGAGCCCTAGACTCGGGGAAACCCTAGCAATTCCAACCCTAAGCCCTAGACACCTTCCCAACCCTACCTCCTAACCCTAGACACCTCCCCAACCCTACCTCCTAACCCTACACACTCCTCTGAACCCTAAACACCTAACCGCAACGACGCACACTCCCCTAAACCCTAGAAACAAGCCTCAACCCTACCCTCATACCCTAGTCCCCAGCCTTAAACCCTATTCCCAAGCCCCAAACCCTAGTCCGGAGCCCTAAAGACCCGTCCTGAGCCCTAAGCCCTACGTCCCAGCTCTAAGCCCTAACATCCCAGCCCTAAACCCTAAAGCCTAGTCTTACACACGAACCCTAAACCCTAGTCTCCAGTCCTACAAACTACCCTCCTTCCCTGCCCTAAACCCTGAAACCCAGTCCCGAACCCTAAAGCCTGGCCCTAAGCCCTAATCCCCGAGCCTGCAGCCCTAGCCCGCAGCCCTAAGCCCTAGCAGGGAGCCCCGAACCCTAAAGCCTGGCCCTAAGCCCTAATCCCCAGCCCTAAAACACAAGCCTTCCACCCTCACTCTCACCCCTAAACACTCACAACAACCCTTCCACCCTTATCCCAATTCCCACACACTTGCCCTGAGCCCTAAACCCTGGAATCCACATATAAGTCGCCCTCTTGTGGCTTTCATCTGCAATAACGCAGTACCGGCAATGTTAGCCAATGGCACGAAAGTGCACCTTGAAAACAGGCCCAAATTCGCATTTCCCCTCAACCTACGAGCAAACTACTATTTTTCTCAATAACTAGACATTCCCAACATACCTCCCAACCCCTTAAACACATTCCCAAAAATAGGGAACACCCCAAAATACCCTCCCAAACAACCGCATTACCGCGACCTCTGGGCCAGCCAATGTTAGCCAATGGCACGAAAGTACACTTACAAAACAGGCCAAAAGTACCCTTTCCCCTCCACCTACAACCAAACTGCTATTTTTCCCAGAAACTAGACATTCCCAACATTGCTCCCACACCCCTAAACTCCTTCCCAAAAACCTAGAACACCCCAACATACCACCCCAAAAACGTGCATTACCGCGACCTCGCATAAGGCCTAAAGTCGCGTCCAAAATGCACTTTCAAACTAGGCCCAAAACACCCCTTCCCCTCCATGAATTTTCTTCAAAACACTTGCAAACAAAATTAGACTTTCCCACCTCTGATCCCAGCTAACTACATCCACTTGGAACCACCTGGAACACCCTGCAATCGAACCCCAAAAACATGTAAACACTCACATTTAACATGGGCTCCTATGGCAGCTCCTTCCTTCCTCGACTTTCACGAAAAACACCCTTCCCATCGATCGATTCCTCCCAATCTTCCTGCACACCCATGAATTCCCCCTCCCTACCACTCACAGCAGCCCCGTTCCTCTGGAGCAAGTGGAACACCCTTAAAACCACTTCTCCACCACCCCAAAAACGCCCATTGGATAACATGGCGATTCAGGCCATCACTCAAAAAGTGCTTTTTTCGCACTTCCCCTACTTCGATCCTCTTGAAACTCACTGGGACATTAGTTCCAGCGATTATGAAGAATCTCAGCAAGAATTACACAAATCCATCCAGTGGAAGGGGTACGACTTTTGCGGCAAACACGCGCCCCCCGCAAACACGCAAAATCACCCCAAAATCAGCCAAATCTGGATCGATTTTTGCCAAACCACTGGAAAACCTTCCCAACACCAAACCACACAAGTCCAAACCAAATCCAGCCAAATCGGACCAACCCCAACCCAGCCAGACCAACACAAACCCTTCCAAAACACCAATATTGGCGAAACTGAATCGAGCCCTGAGCCCTAGACTCGGGGAAACCCTAGCAATTCCAACCCTAAGCCCTAGACACCTTCCCAACCCTACCTCCTAACCCTAGACACCTCCCCAACCCTACCTCCTAACCCTACACACTCCTCTGAACCCTAAACACCTAACCGCAACGACGCACACTCCCCTAAACCCTAGAAACAAGCCTCAACCCTACCCTCATACCCTAGTCCCCAGCCTTAAACCCTATTCCCAAGCCCCAAACCCTAGTCCGGAGCCCTAAAGACCCGTCCTGAGCCCTAAGCCCTACGTCCCAGCTCTAAGCCCTAACATCCCAGCCCTAAACCCTAAAGCCTAGTCTTACACACGAACCCTAAACCCTAGTCTCCAGTCCTACAAACTACCCTCCTTCCCTGCCCTAAACCCTGAAACCCAGTCCCGAACCCTAAAGCCTGGCCCTAAGCCCTAATCCCCGAGCCTGCAGCCCTAGCCCGCAGCCCTAAGCCCTAGCAGGGAGCCCCGAACCCTAAAGCCTGGCCCTAAGCCCTAATCCCCAGCCCTAAAACACAAGCCTTCCACCCTCACTCTCACCCCTAAACACTCACAACAACCCTTCCACCCTTATCCCAATTCCCACACACTTGCCCTGAGCCCTAAACCCTGGAATCCACATATAAGTCGCCCTCTTGTGGCTTTCATCTGCAATAACGCAGTACCGGCAATGTTAGCCAATGGCACGAAAGTGCACCTTGAAAACAGGCCCAAATTCGCATTTCCCCTCAACCTACGAGCAAACTACTATTTTTCTCAATAACTAGACATTCCCAACATACCTCCCAACCCCTTAAACACATTCCCAAAAATAGGGAACACCCCAAAATACCCTCCCAAACAACCGCATTACCGCGACCTCTGGGCCAGCCAATGTTAGCCAATGGCACGAAAGTACACTTACAAAACAGGCCAAAAGTACCCTTTCCCCTCCACCTACAACCAAACTGCTATTTTTCCCAGAAACTAGACATTCCCAACATTGCTCCCACACCCCTAAACTCCTTCCCAAAAACCTAGAACACCCCAACATACCACCCCAAAAACGTGCATTACCGCGACCTCGCATAAGGCCTAAAGTCGCGTCCAAAATGCACTTTCAAACTAGGCCCAAAACACCCCTTCCCCTCCATGAATTTTCTTCAAAACACTTGCAAACAAAATTAGACTTTCCCACCTCTGATCCCAGCTAACTACATCCACTTGGAACCACCTGGAACACCCTGCAATCGAACCCCAAAAACATGTAAACACTCACATTTAACATGGGCTCCTATGGCAGCTCCTTCCTTCCTCGACTTTCACGAAAAACACCCTTCCCATCGATCGATTCCTCCCAATCTTCCTGCACACCCATGAATTCCCCCTCCCTACCACTCACAGCAGCCCCGTTCCTCTGGAGCAAGTGGAACACCCTTAAAACCACTTCTCCACCACCCCAAAAACGCCCATTGGATAACATGGCGATTCAGGCCATCACTCAAAAAGTGCTTTTTTCGCACTTCCCCTACTTCGATCCTCTTGAAACTCACTGGGACATTAGTTCCAGCGATTATGAAGAATCTCAGCAAGAATTACACAAATCCATCCAGTGGAAGGGGTACGACTTTTGCGGCAAACACGCGCCCCCCGCAAACACGCAAAATCACCCCAAAATCAGCCAAATCTGGATCGATTTTTGCCAAACCACTGGAAAACCTTCCCAACACCAAACCACACAAGTCCAAACCAAATCCAGCCAAATCGGACCAACCCCAACCCAGCCAGACCAACACAAACCCTTCCAAAACACCAATATTGGCGAAACTGAATCGAGCCCTGAGCCCTAGACTCGGGGAAACCCTAGCAATTCCAACCCTAAGCCCTAGACACCTTCCCAACCCTACCTCCTAACCCTAGACACCTCCCCAACCCTACCTCCTAACCCTACACACTCCTCTGAACCCTAAACACCTAACCGCAACGACGCACACTCCCCTAAACCCTAGAAACAAGCCTCAACCCTACCCTCATACCCTAGTCCCCAGCCTTAAACCCTATTCCCAAGCCCCAAACCCTAGTCCGGAGCCCTAAAGACCCGTCCTGAGCCCTAAGCCCTACGTCCCAGCTCTAAGCCCTAACATCCCAGCCCTAAACCCTAAAGCCTAGTCTTACACACGAACCCTAAACCCTAGTCTCCAGTCCTACAAACTACCCTCCTTCCCTGCCCTAAACCCTGAAACCCAGTCCCGAACCCTAAAGCCTGGCCCTAAGCCCTAATCCCCGAGCCTGCAGCCCTAGCCCGCAGCCCTAAGCCCTAGCAGGGAGCCCCGAACCCTAAAGCCTGGCCCTAAGCCCTAATCCCCAGCCCTAAAACACAAGCCTTCCACCCTCACTCTCACCCCTAAACACTCACAACAACCCTTCCACCCTTATCCCAATTCCCACACACTTGCCCTGAGCCCTAAACCCTGGAATCCACATATAAGTCGCCCTCTTGTGGCTTTCATCTGCAATAACGCAGTACCGGCAATGTTAGCCAATGGCACGAAAGTGCACCTTGAAAACAGGCCCAAATTCGCATTTCCCCTCAACCTACGAGCAAACTACTATTTTTCTCAATAACTAGACATTCCCAACATACCTCCCAACCCCTTAAACACATTCCCAAAAATAGGGAACACCCCAAAATACCCTCCCAAACAACCGCATTACCGCGACCTCTGGGCCAGCCAATGTTAGCCAATGGCACGAAAGTACACTTACAAAACAGGCCAAAAGTACCCTTTCCCCTCCACCTACAACCAAACTGCTATTTTTCCCAGAAACTAGACATTCCCAACATTGCTCCCACACCCCTAAACTCCTTCCCAAAAACCTAGAACACCCCAACATACCACCCCAAAAACGTGCATTACCGCGACCTCGCATAAGGCCTAAAGTCGCGTCCAAAATGCACTTTCAAACTAGGCCCAAAACACCCCTTCCCCTCCATGAATTTTCTTCAAAACACTTGCAAACAAAATTAGACTTTCCCACCTCTGATCCCAGCTAACTACATCCACTTGGAACCACCTGGAACACCCTGCAATCGAACCCCAAAAACATGTAAACACTCACATTTAACATGGGCTCCTATGGCAGCTCCTTCCTTCCTCGACTTTCACGAAAAACACCCTTCCCATCGATCGATTCCTCCCAATCTTCCTGCACACCCATGAATTCCCCCTCCCTACCACTCACAGCAGCCCCGTTCCTCTGGAGCAAGTGGAACACCCTTAAAACCACTTCTCCACCACCCCAAAAACGCCCATTGGATAACATGGCGATTCAGGCCATCACTCAAAAAGTGCTTTTTTCGCACTTCCCCTACTTCGATCCTCTTGAAACTCACTGGGACATTAGTTCCAGCGATTATGAAGAATCTCAGCAAGAATTACACAAATCCATCCAGTGGAAGGGGTACGACTTTTGCGGCAAACACGCGCCCCCCGCAAACACGCAAAATCACCCCAAAATCAGCCAAATCTGGATCGATTTTTGCCAAACCACTGGAAAACCTTCCCAACACCAAACCACACAAGTCCAAACCAAATCCAGCCAAATCGGACCAACCCCAACCCAGCCAGACCAACACAAACCCTTCCAAAACACCAATATTGGCGAAACTGAATCGAGCCCTGAGCCCTAGACTCGGGGAAACCCTAGCAATTCCAACCCTAAGCCCTAGACACCTTCCCAACCCTACCTCCTAACCCTAGACACCTCCCCAACCCTACCTCCTAACCCTACACACTCCTCTGAACCCTAAACACCTAACCGCAACGACGCACACTCCCCTAAACCCTAGAAACAAGCCTCAACCCTACCCTCATACCCTAGTCCCCAGCCTTAAACCCTATTCCCAAGCCCCAAACCCTAGTCCGGAGCCCTAAAGACCCGTCCTGAGCCCTAAGCCCTACGTCCCAGCTCTAAGCCCTAACATCCCAGCCCTAAACCCTAAAGCCTAGTCTTACACACGAACCCTAAACCCTAGTCTCCAGTCCTACAAACTACCCTCCTTCCCTGCCCTAAACCCTGAAACCCAGTCCCGAACCCTAAAGCCTGGCCCTAAGCCCTAATCCCCGAGCCTGCAGCCCTAGCCCGCAGCCCTAAGCCCTAGCAGGGAGCCCCGAACCCTAAAGCCTGGCCCTAAGCCCTAATCCCCAGCCCTAAAACACAAGCCTTCCACCCTCACTCTCACCCCTAAACACTCACAACAACCCTTCCACCCTTATCCCAATTCCCACACACTTGCCCTGAGCCCTAAACCCTGGAATCCACATATAAGTCGCCCTCTTGTGGCTTTCATCTGCAATAACGCAGTACCGGCAATGTTAGCCAATGGCACGAAAGTGCACCTTGAAAACAGGCCCAAATTCGCATTTCCCCTCAACCTACGAGCAAACTACTATTTTTCTCAATAACTAGACATTCCCAACATACCTCCCAACCCCTTAAACACATTCCCAAAAATAGGGAACACCCCAAAATACCCTCCCAAACAACCGCATTACCGCGACCTCTGGGCCAGCCAATGTTAGCCAATGGCACGAAAGTACACTTACAAAACAGGCCAAAAGTACCCTTTCCCCTCCACCTACAACCAAACTGCTATTTTTCCCAGAAACTAGACATTCCCAACATTGCTCCCACACCCCTAAACTCCTTCCCAAAAACCTAGAACACCCCAACATACCACCCCAAAAACGTGCATTACCGCGACCTCGCATAAGGCCTAAAGTCGCGTCCAAAATGCACTTTCAAACTAGGCCCAAAACACCCCTTCCCCTCCATGAATTTTCTTCAAAACACTTGCAAACAAAATTAGACTTTCCCACCTCTGATCCCAGCTAACTACATCCACTTGGAACCACCTGGAACACCCTGCAATCGAACCCCAAAAACATGTAAACACTCACATTTAACATGGGCTCCTATGGCAGCTCCTTCCTTCCTCGACTTTCACGAAAAACACCCTTCCCATCGATCGATTCCTCCCAATCTTCCTGCACACCCATGAATTCCCCCTCCCTACCACTCACAGCAGCCCCGTTCCTCTGGAGCAAGTGGAACACCCTTAAAACCACTTCTCCACCACCCCAAAAACGCCCATTGGATAACATGGCGATTCAGGCCATCACTCAAAAAGTGCTTTTTTCGCACTTCCCCTACTTCGATCCTCTTGAAACTCACTGGGACATTAGTTCCAGCGATTATGAAGAATCTCAGCAAGAATTACACAAATCCATCCAGTGGAAGGGGTACGACTTTTGCGGCAAACACGCGCCCCCCGCAAACACGCAAAATCACCCCAAAATCAGCCAAATCTGGATCGATTTTTGCCAAACCACTGGAAAACCTTCCCAACACCAAACCACACAAGTCCAAACCAAATCCAGCCAAATCGGACCAACCCCAACCCAGCCAGACCAACACAAACCCTTCCAAAACACCAATATTGGCGAAACTGAATCGAGCCCTGAGCCCTAGACTCGGGGAAACCCTAGCAATTCCAACCCTAAGCCCTAGACACCTTCCCAACCCTACCTCCTAACCCTAGACACCTCCCCAACCCTACCTCCTAACCCTACACACTCCTCTGAACCCTAAACACCTAACCGCAACGACGCACACTCCCCTAAACCCTAGAAACAAGCCTCAACCCTACCCTCATACCCTAGTCCCCAGCCTTAAACCCTATTCCCAAGCCCCAAACCCTAGTCCGGAGCCCTAAAGACCCGTCCTGAGCCCTAAGCCCTACGTCCCAGCTCTAAGCCCTAACATCCCAGCCCTAAACCCTAAAGCCTAGTCTTACACACGAACCCTAAACCCTAGTCTCCAGTCCTACAAACTACCCTCCTTCCCTGCCCTAAACCCTGAAACCCAGTCCCGAACCCTAAAGCCTGGCCCTAAGCCCTAATCCCCGAGCCTGCAGCCCTAGCCCGCAGCCCTAAGCCCTAGCAGGGAGCCCCGAACCCTAAAGCCTGGCCCTAAGCCCTAATCCCCAGCCCTAAAACACAAGCCTTCCACCCTCACTCTCACCCCTAAACACTCACAACAACCCTTCCACCCTTATCCCAATTCCCACACACTTGCCCTGAGCCCTAAACCCTGGAATCCACATATAAGTCGCCCTCTTGTGGCTTTCATCTGCAATAACGCAGTACCGGCAATGTTAGCCAATGGCACGAAAGTGCACCTTGAAAACAGGCCCAAATTCGCATTTCCCCTCAACCTACGAGCAAACTACTATTTTTCTCAATAACTAGACATTCCCAACATACCTCCCAACCCCTTAAACACATTCCCAAAAATAGGGAACACCCCAAAATACCCTCCCAAACAACCGCATTACCGCGACCTCTGGGCCAGCCAATGTTAGCCAATGGCACGAAAGTACACTTACAAAACAGGCCAAAAGTACCCTTTCCCCTCCACCTACAACCAAACTGCTATTTTTCCCAGAAACTAGACATTCCCAACATTGCTCCCACACCCCTAAACTCCTTCCCAAAAACCTAGAACACCCCAACATACCACCCCAAAAACGTGCATTACCGCGACCTCGCATAAGGCCTAAAGTCGCGTCCAAAATGCACTTTCAAACTAGGCCCAAAACACCCCTTCCCCTCCATGAATTTTCTTCAAAACACTTGCAAACAAAATTAGACTTTCCCACCTCTGATCCCAGCTAACTACATCCACTTGGAACCACCTGGAACACCCTGCAATCGAACCCCAAAAACATGTAAACACTCACATTTAACATGGGCTCCTATGGCAGCTCCTTCCTTCCTCGACTTTCACGAAAAACACCCTTCCCATCGATCGATTCCTCCCAATCTTCCTGCACACCCATGAATTCCCCCTCCCTACCACTCACAGCAGCCCCGTTCCTCTGGAGCAAGTGGAACACCCTTAAAACCACTTCTCCACCACCCCAAAAACGCCCATTGGATAACATGGCGATTCAGGCCATCACTCAAAAAGTGCTTTTTTCGCACTTCCCCTACTTCGATCCTCTTGAAACTCACTGGGACATTAGTTCCAGCGATTATGAAGAATCTCAGCAAGAATTACACAAATCCATCCAGTGGAAGGGGTACGACTTTTGCGGCAAACACGCGCCCCCCGCAAACACGCAAAATCACCCCAAAATCAGCCAAATCTGGATCGATTTTTGCCAAACCACTGGAAAACCTTCCCAACACCAAACCACACAAGTCCAAACCAAATCCAGCCAAATCGGACCAACCCCAACCCAGCCAGACCAACACAAACCCTTCCAAAACACCAATATTGGCGAAACTGAATCGAGCCCTGAGCCCTAGACTCGGGGAAACCCTAGCAATTCCAACCCTAAGCCCTAGACACCTTCCCAACCCTACCTCCTAACCCTAGACACCTCCCCAACCCTACCTCCTAACCCTACACACTCCTCTGAACCCTAAACACCTAACCGCAACGACGCACACTCCCCTAAACCCTAGAAACAAGCCTCAACCCTACCCTCATACCCTAGTCCCCAGCCTTAAACCCTATTCCCAAGCCCCAAACCCTAGTCCGGAGCCCTAAAGACCCGTCCTGAGCCCTAAGCCCTACGTCCCAGCTCTAAGCCCTAACATCCCAGCCCTAAACCCTAAAGCCTAGTCTTACACACGAACCCTAAACCCTAGTCTCCAGTCCTACAAACTACCCTCCTTCCCTGCCCTAAACCCTGAAACCCAGTCCCGAACCCTAAAGCCTGGCCCTAAGCCCTAATCCCCGAGCCTGCAGCCCTAGCCCGCAGCCCTAAGCCCTAGCAGGGAGCCCCGAACCCTAAAGCCTGGCCCTAAGCCCTAATCCCCAGCCCTAAAACACAAGCCTTCCACCCTCACTCTCACCCCTAAACACTCACAACAACCCTTCCACCCTTATCCCAATTCCCACACACTTGCCCTGAGCCCTAAACCCTGGAATCCACATATAAGTCGCCCTCTTGTGGCTTTCATCTGCAATAACGCAGTACCGGCAATGTTAGCCAATGGCACGAAAGTGCACCTTGAAAACAGGCCCAAATTCGCATTTCCCCTCAACCTACGAGCAAACTACTATTTTTCTCAATAACTAGACATTCCCAACATACCTCCCAACCCCTTAAACACATTCCCAAAAATAGGGAACACCCCAAAATACCCTCCCAAACAACCGCATTACCGCGACCTCTGGGCCAGCCAATGTTAGCCAATGGCACGAAAGTACACTTACAAAACAGGCCAAAAGTACCCTTTCCCCTCCACCTACAACCAAACTGCTATTTTTCCCAGAAACTAGACATTCCCAACATTGCTCCCACACCCCTAAACTCCTTCCCAAAAACCTAGAACACCCCAACATACCACCCCAAAAACGTGCATTACCGCGACCTCGCATAAGGCCTAAAGTCGCGTCCAAAATGCACTTTCAAACTAGGCCCAAAACACCCCTTCCCCTCCATGAATTTTCTTCAAAACACTTGCAAACAAAATTAGACTTTCCCACCTCTGATCCCAGCTAACTACATCCACTTGGAACCACCTGGAACACCCTGCAATCGAACCCCAAAAACATGTAAACACTCACATTTAACATGGGCTCCTATGGCAGCTCCTTCCTTCCTCGACTTTCACGAAAAACACCCTTCCCATCGATCGATTCCTCCCAATCTTCCTGCACACCCATGAATTCCCCCTCCCTACCACTCACAGCAGCCCCGTTCCTCTGGAGCAAGTGGAACACCCTTAAAACCACTTCTCCACCACCCCAAAAACGCCCATTGGATAACATGGCGATTCAGGCCATCACTCAAAAAGTGCTTTTTTCGCACTTCCCCTACTTCGATCCTCTTGAAACTCACTGGGACATTAGTTCCAGCGATTATGAAGAATCTCAGCAAGAATTACACAAATCCATCCAGTGGAAGGGGTACGACTTTTGCGGCAAACACGCGCCCCCCGCAAACACGCAAAATCACCCCAAAATCAGCCAAATCTGGATCGATTTTTGCCAAACCACTGGAAAACCTTCCCAACACCAAACCACACAAGTCCAAACCAAATCCAGCCAAATCGGACCAACCCCAACCCAGCCAGACCAACACAAACCCTTCCAAAACACCAATATTGGCGAAACTGAATCGAGCCCTGAGCCCTAGACTCGGGGAAACCCTAGCAATTCCAACCCTAAGCCCTAGACACCTTCCCAACCCTACCTCCTAACCCTAGACACCTCCCCAACCCTACCTCCTAACCCTACACACTCCTCTGAACCCTAAACACCTAACCGCAACGACGCACACTCCCCTAAACCCTAGAAACAAGCCTCAACCCTACCCTCATACCCTAGTCCCCAGCCTTAAACCCTATTCCCAAGCCCCAAACCCTAGTCCGGAGCCCTAAAGACCCGTCCTGAGCCCTAAGCCCTACGTCCCAGCTCTAAGCCCTAACATCCCAGCCCTAAACCCTAAAGCCTAGTCTTACACACGAACCCTAAACCCTAGTCTCCAGTCCTACAAACTACCCTCCTTCCCTGCCCTAAACCCTGAAACCCAGTCCCGAACCCTAAAGCCTGGCCCTAAGCCCTAATCCCCGAGCCTGCAGCCCTAGCCCGCAGCCCTAAGCCCTAGCAGGGAGCCCCGAACCCTAAAGCCTGGCCCTAAGCCCTAATCCCCAGCCCTAAAACACAAGCCTTCCACCCTCACTCTCACCCCTAAACACTCACAACAACCCTTCCACCCTTATCCCAATTCCCACACACTTGCCCTGAGCCCTAAACCCTGGAATCCACATATAAGTCGCCCTCTTGTGGCTTTCATCTGCAATAACGCAGTACCGGCAATGTTAGCCAATGGCACGAAAGTGCACCTTGAAAACAGGCCCAAATTCGCATTTCCCCTCAACCTACGAGCAAACTACTATTTTTCTCAATAACTAGACATTCCCAACATACCTCCCAACCCCTTAAACACATTCCCAAAAATAGGGAACACCCCAAAATACCCTCCCAAACAACCGCATTACCGCGACCTCTGGGCCAGCCAATGTTAGCCAATGGCACGAAAGTACACTTACAAAACAGGCCAAAAGTACCCTTTCCCCTCC
This sequence comes from Triturus cristatus, assembly GCF_964204655.1. Taxonomy (NCBI): domain Eukaryota; kingdom Metazoa; phylum Chordata; class Amphibia; order Caudata; family Salamandridae; genus Triturus; species Triturus cristatus. Next base: position 24,220 of record NW_028187426.1, read on the forward strand.
ACCTACAACCAAACTGCTATTTTTCCCAGAAACTAGACATTCCCAACATTGCTCCCACACCCCTAAACTCCTTCCCAAAAACCTAGAACACCCCAACATACCACCCCAAAAACGTGCATTACCGCGACCTCGCATAAGGCCTAAAGTCGCGTCCAAAATGCACTTTCAAACTAGGCCCAAAACACCCCTTCCCCTCCATGAATTTTCTTCAAAACACTTGCAAACAAAATTAGACTTTCCCACCTCTGATCCCAGCTAACTACATCCACTTGGAACCACCTGGAACACCCTGCAATCGAACCCCAAAAACATGTAAACACTCACATTTAACATGGGCTCCTATGGCAGCTCCTTCCTTCCTCGACTTTCACGAAAAACACCCTTCCCATCGATCGATTCCTCCCAATCTTCCTGCACACCCATGAATTCCCCCTCCCTACCACTCACAGCAGCCCCGTTCCTCTGGAGCAAGTGGAACACCCTTAAAACCACTTCTCCACCACCCCAAAAACGCCCATTGGATAACATGGCGATTCAGGCCATCACTCAAAAAGTGCTTTTTTCGCACTTCCCCTACTTCGATCCTCTTGAAACTCACTGGGACATTAGTTCCAGCGATTATGAAGAATCTCAGCAAGAATTACACAAATCCATCCAGTGGAAGGGGTAAGACTTTTGCGGCAAACACGCGCCCCCCGCAAACACGCAAAATCACCCCAAAATCAGCCAAATCTGGATCGATTTTTGCCAAACCACTGGAAAACCTTCCCAACACCAAACCACACAAGTCCAAACCAAATCCAGCCAAATCGGACCAACCCCAACCCAGCCAGACCAACACAAACCCTTCCAAAACACCAATATTGGCGAAACTGAATCGAGCCCTGAGCCCTAGACTCGGGGAAACCCTAGCAATTCCAACCCTAAGCCCTAGACACCTTCCCAACCCTACCTCCTAACCCTAGACACCTCCCCAACCCTACCTCCTAACCCTACACACTCCTCTGAACCCTAAACACCTAACCGCAACGACGCACACTCCCCTAAACCCTAGAAACAAGCCTCAACCCTACCCTCATACCCTAGTCCCCAGCCTTAAACCCTATTCCCAAGCCCCAAACCCTAGTCCGGAGCCCTAAAGACCCGTCCTGAGCCCTAAGCCCTACGTCCCAGCTCTAAGCCCTAACATCCCAGCCCTAAACCCTAAAGCCTAGTCTTACACACGAACCCTAAACCCTAGTCTCCAGTCCTACAAACTACCCTCCTTCCCTGCCCTAAACCCTGAAACCCAGTCCCGAACCCTAAAGCCTGGCCCTAAGCCCTAATCCCCGAGCCTGCAGCCCTAGCCCGCAGCCCTAAGCCCTAGCAGGGAGCCCCGAACCCTAAAGCCTGGCCCTAAGCCCTAATCCCCAGCCCTAAAACACAAGCCTTCCACCCTCACTCTCACCCCTAAACACTCACAACAACCCTTCCACCCTTATCCCAATTCCCACACACTTGCCCTGAGCCCTAAACCCTGGAATCCACATATAAGTCGCCCTCTTGTGGCTTTCATCTGCAATAACGCAGTACCGGCAATGTTAGCCAATGGCACGAAAGTGCACCTTGAAAACAGGCCCAAATTCGCATTTCCCCTCAACCTACGAGCAAACTACTATTTTTCTCAATAACTAGACATTCCCAACATACCTCCCAACCCCTTAAACACATTCCCAAAAATAGGGAACACCCCAAAATACCCTCCCAAACAACCGCATTACCGCGACCTCTGGGCCAGCCAATGTTAGCCAATGGCACGAAAGTACACTTACAAAACAGGCCAAAAGTACCCTTTCCCCTCCACCTACAACCAAACTGCTATTTTTCCCAGAAACTAGACATTCCCAACATTGCTCCCACACCCCTAAACTCCTTCCCAAAAACCTAGAACACCCCAACATACCACCCCAAAAACGTGCATTACCGCGACCTCGCATAAGGCCTAAAGTCGCGTCCAAAATGCACTTTCAAACTAGGCCCAAAACACCCCTTCCCCTCCATGAATTTTCTTCAAAACACTTGCAAACAAAATTAGACTTTCCCACCTCTGATCCCAGCTAACTACATCCACTTGGAACCACCTGGAACACCCTGCAATCGAACCCCAAAAACATGTAAACACTCACATTTAACATGGGCTCCTATGGCAGCTCCTTCCTTCCTCGACTTTCACGAAAAACACCCTTCCCATCGATCGATTCCTCCCAATCTTCCTGCACACCCATGAATTCCCCCTCCCTACCACTCACAGCAGCCCCGTTCCTCTGGAGCAAGTGGAACACCCTTAAAACCACTTCTCCACCACCCCAAAAACGCCCATTGGATAACATGGCGATTCAGGCCATCACTCAAAAAGTGCTTTTTTCGCACTTCCCCTACTTCGATCCTCTTGAAACTCACTGGGACATTAGTTCCAGCGATTATGAAGAATCTCAGCAAGAATTACACAAATCCATCCAGTGGAAGGGGTACGACTTTTGCGGCAAACACGCGCCCCCCGCAAACACGCAAAATCACCCCAAAATCAGCCAAATCTGGATCGATTTTTGCCAAACCACTGGAAAACCTTCCCAACACCAAACCACACAAGTCCAAACCAAATCCAGCCAAATCGGACCAACCCCAACCCAGCCAGACCAACACAAACCCTTCCAAAACACCAATATTGGCGAAACTGAATCGAGCCCTGAGCCCTAGACTCGGGGAAACCCTAGCAATTCCAACCCTAAGCCCTAGACACCTTCCCAACCCTACCTCCTAACCCTAGACACCTCCCCAACCCTACCTCCTAACCCTACACACTCCTCTGAACCCTAAACACCTAACCGCAACGACGCACACTCCCCTAAACCCTAGAAACAAGCCTCAACCCTACCCTCATACCCTAGTCCCCAGCCTTAAACCCTATTCCCAAGCCCCAAACCCTAGTCCGGAGCCCTAAAGACCCGTCCTGAGCCCTAAGCCCTACGTCCCAGCTCTAAGCCCTAACATCCCAGCCCTAAACCCTAAAGCCTAGTCTTACACACGAACCCTAAACCCTAGTCTCCAGTCCTACAAACTACCCTCCTTCCCTGCCCTAAACCCTGAAACCCAGTCCCGAACCCTAAAGCCTGGCCCTAAGCCCTAATCCCCGAGCCTGCAGCCCTAGCCCGCAGCCCTAAGCCCTAGCAGGGAGCCCCGAACCCTAAAGCCTGGCCCTAAGCCCTAATCCCCAGCCCTAAAACACAAGCCTTCCACCCTCACTCTCACCCCTAAACACTCACAACAACCCTTCCACCCTTATCCCAATTCCCACACACTTGCCCTGAGCCCTAAACCCTGGAATCCACATATAAGTCGCCCTCTTGTGGCTTTCATCTGCAATAACGCAGTACCGGCAATGTTAGCCAATGGCACGAAAGTGCACCTTGAAAACAGGCCCAAATTCGCATTTCCCCTCAACCTACGAGCAAACTACTATTTTTCTCAATAACTAGACATTCCCAACATACCTCCCAACCCCTTAAACACATTCCCAAAAATAGGGAACACCCCAAAATACCCTCCCAAACAACCGCATTACCGCGACCTCTGGGCCAGCCAATGTTAGCCAATGGCACGAAAGTACACTTACAAAACAGGCCAAAAGTACCCTTTCCCCTCCACCTACAACCAAACTGCTATTTTTCCCAGAAACTAGACATTCCCAACATTGCTCCCACACCCCTAAACTCCTTCCCAAAAACCTAGAACACCCCAACATACCACCCCAAAAACGTGCATTACCGCGACCTCGCATAAGGCCTAAAGTCGCGTCCAAAATGCACTTTCAAACTAGGCCCAAAACACCCCTTCCCCTCCATGAATTTTCTTCAAAACACTTGCAAACAAAATTAGACTTTCCCACCTCTGATCCCAGCTAACTACATCCACTTGGAACCACCTGGAACACCCTGCAATCGAACCCCAAAAACATGTAAACACTCACATTTAACATGGGCTCCTATGGCAGCTCCTTCCTTCCTCGACTTTCACGAAAAACACCCTTCCCATCGATCGATTCCTCCCAATCTTCCTGCACACCCATGAATTCCCCCTCCCTACCACTCACAGCAGCCCCGTTCCTCTGGAGCAAGTGGAACACCCTTAAAACCACTTCTCCACCACCCCAAAAACGCCCATTGGATAACATGGCGATTCAGGCCATCACTCAAAAAGTGCTTTTTTCGCACTTCCCCTACTTCGATCCTCTTGAAACTCACTGGGACATTAGTTCCAGCGATTATGAAGAATCTCAGCAAGAATTACACAAATCCATCCAGTGGAAGGGGTACGACTTTTGCGGCAAACACGCGCCCCCCGCAAACACGCAAAATCACCCCAAAATCAGCCAAATCTGGATCGATTTTTGCCAAACCACTGGAAAACCTTCCCAACACCAAACCACACAAGTCCAAACCAAATCCAGCCAAATCGGACCAACCCCAACCCAGCCAGACCAACACAAACCCTTCCAAAACACCAATATTGGCGAAACTGAATCGAGCCCTGAGCCCTAGACTCGGGGAAACCCTAGCAATTCCAACCCTAAGCCCTAGACACCTTCCCAACCCTACCTCCTAACCCTAGACACCTCCCCAACCCTACCTCCTAACCCTACACACTCCTCTGAACCCTAAACACCTAACCGCAACGACGCACACTCCCCTAAACCCTAGAAACAAGCCTCAACCCTACCCTCATACCCTAGTCCCCAGCCTTAAACCCTATTCCCAAGCCCCAAACCCTAGTCCGGAGCCCTAAAGACCCGTCCTGAGCCCTAAGCCCTACGTCCCAGCTCTAAGCCCTAACATCCCAGCCCTAAACCCTAAAGCCTAGTCTTACACTCGAACCCTAAACCCTAGTCTCCAGTCCTACAAACTACCCTCCTTCCCTGCCCTAAACCCTGAAACCCAGTCCCGAACCCTAAAGCCTGGCCCTAAGCCCTAATCCCCGAGCCTGCAGCCCTAGCCCGCAGCCCTAAGCCCTAGCAGGGAGCCCCGAACCCTAAAGCCTGGCCCTAAGCCCTAATCCCCAGCCCTAAAACACAAGCCTTCCACCCTCACTCTCACCCCTAAACACTCACAACAACCCTTCCACCCTTATCCCAATTCCCACACACTTGCCCTGAGCCCTAAACCCTGGAATCCACATATAAGTCGCCCTCTTGTGGCTTTCATCTGCAATAACGCAGTACCGGCAATGTTAGCCAATGGCACGAAAGTGCACCTTGAAAACAGGCCCAAATTCGCATTTCCCCTCAACCTACGAGCAAACTACTATTTTTCTCAATAACTAGACATTCCCAACATACCTCCCAACCCCTTAAACACATTCCCAAAAATAGGGAACACCCCAAAATACCCTCCCAAACAACCGCATTACCGCGACCTCTGGGCCAGCCAATGTTAGCCAATGGCACGAAAGTACACTTACAAAACAGGCCAAAAGTACCCTTTCCCCTCCACCTACAACCAAACTGCTATTTTTCCCAGAAACTAGACATTCCCAACATTGCTCCCACACCCCTAAACTCCTTCCCAAAAACCTAGAACACCCCAACATACCACCCCAAAAACGTGCATTACCGCGACCTCGCATAAGGCCTAAAGTCGCGTCCAAAATGCACTTTCAAACTAGGCCCAAAACACCCCTTCCCCTCCATGAATTTTCTTCAAAACACTTGCAAACAAAATTAGACTTTCCCACCTCTGATCCCAGCTAACTACATCCACTTGGAACCACCTGGAACACCCTGCAATCGAACCCCAAAAACATGTAAACACTCACATTTAACATGGGCTCCTATGGCAGCTCCTTCCTTCCTCGACTTTCACGAAAAACACCCTTCCCATCGATCGATTCCTCCCAATCTTCCTGCACACCCATGAATTCCCCCTCCCTACCACTCACAGCAGCCCCGTTCCTCTGGAGCAAGTGGAACACCCTTAAAACCACTTCTCCACCACCCCAAAAACGCCCATTGGATAACATGGCGATTCAGGCCATCACTCAAAAAGTGCTTTTTTCGCACTTCCCCTACTTCGATCCTCTTGAAACTCACTGGGACATTAGTTCCAGCGATTATGAAGAATCTCAGCAAGAATTACACAAATCCATCCAGTGGAAGGGGTACGACTTTTGCGGCAAACACGCGCCCCCCGCAAACACGCAAAATCACCCCAAAATCAGCCAAATCTGGATCGATTTTTGCCAAACCACTGGAAAACCTTCCCAACACCAAACCACACAAGTCCAAACCAAATCCAGCCAAATCGGACCAACCCCAACCCAGCCAGACCAACACAAACCCTTCCAAAACACCAATATTGGCGAAACTGAATCGAGCCCTGAGCCCTAGACTCGGGGAAACCCTAGCAATTCCAACCCTAAGCCCTAGACACCTTCCCAACCCTACCTCCTAACCCTAGACACCTCCCCAACCCTACCTCCTAACCCTACACACTCCTCTGAACCCTAAACACCTAACCGCAACGACGCACACTCCCCTAAACCCTAGAAACAAGCCTCAACCCTACCCTCATACCCTAGTCCCCAGCCTTAAACCCTATTCCCAAGCCCCAAACCCTAGTCCGGAGCCCTAAAGACCCGTCCTGAGCCCTAAGCCCTACGTCCCAGCTCTAAGCCCTAACATCCCAGCCCTAAACCCTAAAGCCTAGTCTTACACACGAACCCTAAACCCTAGTCTCCAGTCCTACAAACTACCCTCCTTCCCTGCCCTAAACCCTGAAACCCAGTCCCGAACCCTAAAGCCTGGCCCTAAGCCCTAATCCCCGAGCCTGCAGCCCTAGCCCGCAGCCCTAAGCCCTAGCAGGGAGCCCCGAACCCTAAAGCCTGGCCCTAAGCCCTAATCCCCAGCCCTAAAACACAAGCCTTCCACCCTCACTCTCACCCCTAAACACTCACAACAACCCTTCCACCCTTATCCCAATTCCCACACACTTGCCCTGAGCCCTAAACCCTGGAATCCACATATAAGTCGCCCTCTTGTGGCTTTCATCTGCAATAACGCAGTACCGGCAATGTTAGCCAATGGCACGAAAGTGCACCTTGAAAACAGGCCCAAATTCGCATTTCCCCTCAACCTACGAGCAAACTACTATTTTTCTCAATAACTAGACATTCCCAACATACCTCCCAACCCCTTAAACACATTCCCAAAAATAGGGAACACCCCAAAATACCCTCCCAAACAACCGCATTACCGCGACCTCTGGGCCAGCCAATGTTAGCCAATGGCACGAAAGTACACTTACAAAACAGGCCAAAAGTACCCTTTCCCCTCCACCTACAACCAAACTGCTATTTTTCCCAGAAACTAGACATTCCCAACATTGCTCCCACACCCCTAAACTCCTTCCCAAAAACCTAGAACACCCCAACATACCACCCCAAAAACGTGCATTACCGCGACCTCGCATAAGGCCTAAAGTCGCGTCCAAAATGCACTTTCAAACTAGGCCCAAAACACCCCTTCCCCTCCATGAATTTTCTTCAAAACACTTGCAAACAAAATTAGACTTTCCCACCTCTGATCCCAGCTAACTACATCCACTTGGAACCACCTGGAACACCCTGCAATCGAACCCCAAAAACATGTAAACACTCACATTTAACATGGGCTCCTATGGCAGCTCCTTCCTTCCTCGACTTTCACGAAAAACACCCTTCCCATCGATCGATTCCTCCCAATCTTCCTGCACACCCATGAATTCCCCCTCCCTACCACTCACAGCAGCCCCGTTCCTCTGGAGCAAGTGGAACACCCTTAAAACCACTTCTCCACCACCCCAAAAACGCCCATTGGATAACATGGCGATTCAGGCCATCACTCAAAAAGTGCTTTTTTCGCACTTCCCCTACTTCGATCCTCTTGAAACTCACTGGGACATTAGTTCCAGCGATTATGAAGAATCTCAGCAAGAATTACACAAATCCATCCAGTGGAAGGGGTACGACTTTTGCGGCAAACACGCGCCCCCCGCAAACACGCAAAATCACCCCAAAATCAGCCAAATCTGGATCGATTTTTGCCAAACCACTGGAAAACCTTCCCAACACCAAACCACACAAGTCCAAACCAAATCCAGCCAAATCGGACCAACCCCAACCCAGCCAGACCAACACAAACCCTTCCAAAACACCAATATTGGCGAAACTGAATCGAGCCCTGAGCCCTAGACTCGGGGAAACCCTAGCAATTCCAACCCTAAGCCCTAGACACCTTCCCAACCCTACCTCCTAACCCTAGACACCTCCCCAACCCTACCTCCTAACCCTACACACTCCTCTGAACCCTAAACACCTAACCGCAACGACGCACACTCCCCTAAACCCTAGAAACAAGCCTCAACCCTACCCTCATACCCTAGTCCCCAGCCTTAAACCCTATTCCCAAGCCCCAAACCCTAGTCCGGAGCCCTAAAGACCCGTCCTGAGCCCTAAGCCCTACGTCCCAGCTCTAAGCCCTAACATCCCAGCCCTAAACCCTAAAGCCTAGTCTTACACACGAACCCTAAACCCTAGTCTCCAGTCCTACAAACTACCCTCCTTCCCTGCCCTAAACCCTGAAACCCAGTCCCGAACCCTAAAGCCTGGCCCTAAGCCCTAATCCCCGAGCCTGCAGCCCTAGCCCGCAGCCCTAAGCCCTAGCAGGGAGCCCCGAACCCTAAAGCCTGGCCCTAAGCCCTAATCCCCAGCCCTAAAACACAAGCCTTCCACCCTCACTCTCACCCCTAAACACTCACAACAACCCTTCCACCCTTATCCCAATTCCCACACACTTGCCCTGAGCCCTAAACCCTGGAATATCCACATATAAGTCGCCCTCTTGTGGCTTTCATCTGCAATAACGCAGTACCGGCAATGTTAGCCAATGGCACGAAAGTGCACCTTGAAAACAGGCCCAAATTCGCATTTCCCCTCAACCTACGAGCAAACTACTATTTTTCTCAATAACTAGACATTCCCAACATACCTCCCAACCCCTTAAACACATTCCCAAAAATAGGGAACACCCCAAAATACCCTCCCAAACAACCGCATTACCGCGACCTCTGGGCCAGCCAATGTTAGCCAATGGCACGAAAGTACACTTACAAAACAGGCCAAAAGTACCCTTTCCCCTCCACCTACAACCAAACTGCTATTTTTCCCAGAAACTAGACATTCCCAACATTGCTCCCACACCCCTAAACTCCTTCCCAAAAACCTAGAACACCCCAACATACCACCCCAAAAACGTGCATTACCGCGACCTCGCATAAGGCCTAAAGTCGCGTCCAAAATGCACTTTCAAACTAGGCCCAAAACACCCCTTCCCCTCCATGAATTTTCTTCAAAACACTTGCAAACAAAATTAGACTTTCCCACCTCTGATCCCAGCTAACTACATCCACTTGGAACCACCTGGAACACCCTGCAATCGAACCCCAAAAACATGTAAACACTCACATTTAACATGGGCTCCTATGGCAGCTCCTTCCTTCCTCGACTTTCACGAAAAACACCCTTCCCATCGATCGATTCCTCCCAATCTTCCTGCACACCCATGAATTCCCCCTCCCTACCACTCACAGCAGCCCCGTTCCTCTGGAGCAAGTGGAACACCCTTAAAACCACTTCTCCACCACCCCAAAAACGCCCATTGGATAACATGGCGATTCAGGCCATCACTCAAAAAGTGCTTTTTTCGCACTTCCCCTACTTCGATCCTCTTGAAACTCACTGGGACATTAGTTCCAGCGATTATGAAGAATCTCAGCAAGAATTACACAAATCCATCCAGTGGAAGGGGTACGACTTTTGCGGCAAACACGCGCCCCCCGCAAACACGCAAAATCACCCCAAAATCAGCCAAATCTGGATCGATTTTTGCCAAACCACTGGAAAACCTTCCCAACACCAAACCACACAAGTCCAAACCAAATCCAGCCAAATCGGACCAACCCCAACCCAGCCAGACCAACACAAACCCTTCCAAAACACCAATATTGGCGAAACTGAATCGAGCCCTGAGCCCTAGACTCGGGGAAACCCTAGCAATTCCAACCCTAAGCCCTAGACACCTTCCCAACCCTACCTCCTAACCCTAGACACCTCCCCAACCCTACCTCCTAACCCTACACACTCCTCTGAACCCTAAACACCTAACCGCAACGACGCACACTCCCCTAAACCCTAGAAACAAGCCTCAACCCTACCCTCATACCCTAGTCCCCAGCCTTAAACCCTATTCCCAAGCCCCAAACCCTAGTCCGGAGCCCTAAAGACCCGTCCTGAGCCCTAAGCCCTACGTCCCAGCTCTAAGCCCTAACATCCCAGCCCTAAACCCTAAAGCCTAGTCTTACACACGAACCCTAAACCCTAGTCTCCAGTCCTACAAACTACCCTCCTTCCCTGCCCTAAACCCTGAAACCCAGTCCCGAACCCTAAAGCCTGGCCCTAAGCCCTAATCCCCGAGCCTGCAGCCCTAGCCCGCAGCCCTAAGCCCTAGCAGGGAGCCCCGAACCCTAAAGCCTGGCCCTAAGCCCTAATCCCCAGCCCTAAAACACAAGCCTTCCACCCTCACTCTCACCCCTAAACACTCACAACAACCCTTCCACCCTTATCCCAATTCCCACACACTTGCCCTGAGCCCTAAACCCTGGAATCCACATATAAGTCGCCCTCTTGTGGCTTTCATCTGCAATAACGCAGTACCGGCAATGTTAGCCAATGGCACGAAAGTGCACCTTGAAAACAGGCCCAAATTCGCATTTCCCCTCAACCTACGAGCAAACTACTATTTTTCTCAATAACTAGACATTCCCAACATACCTCCCAACCCCTTAAACACATTCCCAAAAATAGGGAACACCCCAAAATACCCTCCCAAACAACCGCATTACCGCGACCTCTGGGCCAGCCAATGTTAGCCAATGGCACGAAAGTACACTTACAAAACAGGCCAAAAGTACCCTTTCCCCTCCACCTACAACCAAACTGCTATTTTTCCCAGAAACTAGACATTCCCAACATTGCTCCCACACCCCTAAACTCCTTCCCAAAAACCTAGAACACCCCAACATACCACCCCAAAAACGTGCATTACCGCGACCTCGCATAAGGCCTAAAGTCGCGTCCAAAATGCACTTTCAAACTAGGCCCAAAACACCCCTTCCCCTCCATGAATTTTCTTCAAAACACTTGCAAACAAAATTAGACTTTCCCACCTCTGATCCCAGCTAACTACATCCACTTGGAACCACCTGGAACACCCTGCAATCGAACCCCAAAAACATGTAAACACTCACATTTAACATGGGCTCCTATGGCAGCTCCTTCCTTCCTCGACTTTCACGAAAAACACCCTTCCCATCGATCGATTCCTCCCAATCTTCCTGCACACCCATGAATTCCCCCTCCCTACCACTCACAGCAGCCCCGTTCCTCTGGAGCAAGTGGAACACCCTTAAAACCACTTCTCCACCACCCCAAAAACGCCCATTGGATAACATGGCGATTCAGGCCATCACTCAAAAAGTGCTTTTTTCGCACTTCCCCTACTTCGATCCTCTTGAAACTCACTGGGACATTAGTTCCAGCGATTATGAAGAATCTCAGCAAGAATTACACAAATCCATCCAGTGGAAGGGGTACGACTTTTGCGGCAAACACGCGCCCCCCGCAAACACGCAAAATCACCCCAAAATCAGCCAAATCTGGATCGATTTTTGCCAAACCACTGGAAAACCTTCCCAACACCAAACCACACAAGTCCAAACCAAATCCAGCCAAATCGGACCAACCCCAACCCAGCCAGACCAACACAAACCCTTCCAAAACACCAATATTGGCGAAACTGAATCGAGCCCTGAGCCCTAGACTCGGGGAAACCCTAGCAATTCCAACCCTAAGCCCTAGACACCTTCCCAACCCTACCTCCTAACCCTAGACACCTCCCCAACCCTACCTCCTAACCCTACACACTCCTCTGAACCCTAAACACCTAACCGCAACGACGCACACTCCCCTAAACCCTAGAAACAAGCCTCAACCCTACCCTCATACCCTAGTCCCCAGCCTTAAACCCTATTCCCAAGCCCCAAACCCTAGTCCGGAGCCCTAAAGACCCGTCCTGAGCCCTAAGCCCTACGTCCCAGCTCTAAGCCCTAACATCCCAGCCCTAAACCCTAAAGCCTAGTCTTACACACGAACCCTAAACCCTAGTCTCCAGTCCTACAAACTACCCTCCTTCCCTGCCCTAAACCCTGAAACCCAGTCCCGAACCCTAAAGCCTGGCCCTAAGCCCTAATCCCCGAGCCTGCAGCCCTAGCCCGCAGCCCTAAGCCCTAGCAGGGAGCCCCGAACCCTAAAGCCTGGCCCTAAGCCCTAATCCCCAGCCCTAAAACACAAGCCTTCCACCCTCACTCTCACCCCTAAACACTCACAACAACCCTTCCACCCTTATCCCAATTCCCACACACTTGCCCTGAGCCCTAAACCCTGGAATCCACATATAAGTCGCCCTCTTGTGGCTTTCATCTGCAATAACGCAGTACCGGCAATGTTAGCCAATGGCACGAAAGTGCACCTTGAAAACAGGCCCAAATTCGCATTTCCCCTCAACCTACGAGCAAACTACTATTTTTCTCAATAACTAGACATTCCCAACATACCTCCCAACCCCTTAAACACATTCCCAAAAATAGGGAACACCCCAAAATACCCTCCCAAACAACCGCATTACCGCGACCTCTGGGCCAGCCAATGTTAGCCAATGGCACGAAAGTACACTTACAAAACAGGCCAAAAGTACCCTTTCCCCTCCACCTACAACCAAACTGCTATTTTTCCCAGAAACTAGACATTCCCAACATTGCTCCCACACCCCTAAACTCCTTCCCAAAAACCTAGAACACCCCAACATACCACCCCAAAAACGTGCATTACCGCGACCTCGCATAAGGCCTAAAGTCGCGTCCAAAATGCACTTTCAAACTAGGCCCAAAACACCCCTTCCCCTCCATGAATTTTCTTCAAAACACTTGCAAACAAAATTAGACTTTCCCACCTCTGATCCCAGCTAACTACATCCACTTGGAACCACCTGGAACACCCTGCAATCGAACCCCAAAAACATGTAAACACTCACATTTAACATGGGCTCCTATGGCAGCTCCTTCCTTCCTCGACTTTCACGAAAAACACCCTTCCCATCGATCGATTCCTCCCAATCTTCCTGCACACCCATGAATTCCCCCTCCCTACCACTCACAGCAGCCCCGTTCCTCTGGAGCAAGTGGAACACCCTTAAAACCACTTCTCCACCACCCCAAAAACGCCCATTGGATAACATGGCGATTCAGGCCATCACTCAAAAAGTGCTTTTTTCGCACTTCCCCTACTTCGATCCTCTTGAAACTCACTGGGACATTAGTTCCAGCGATTATGAAGAATCTCAGCAAGAATTACACAAATCCATCCAGTGGAAGGGGTACGACTTTTGCGGCAAACACGCGCCCCCCGCAAACACGCAAAATCACCCCAAAATCAGCCAAATCTGGATCGATTTTTGCCAAACCACTGGAAAACCTTCCCAACACCAAACCACACAAGTCCAAACCAAATCCAGCCAAATCGGACCAACCCCAACCCAGCCAGACCAACACAAACCCTTCCAAAACACCAATATTGGCGAAACTGAATCGAGCCCTGAGCCCTAGACTCGGGGAAACCCTAGCAATTCCAACCCTAAGCCCTAGACACCTTCCCAACCCTACCTCCTAACCCTAGACACCTCCCCAACCCTACCTCCTAACCCTACACACTCCTCTGAACCCTAAACACCTAACCGCAACGACGCACACTCCCCTAAACCCTAGAAACAAGCCTCAACCCTACCCTCATACCCTAGTCCCCAGCCTTAAACCCTATTCCCAAGCCCCAAACCCTAGTCCGGAGCCCTAAAGACCCGTCCTGAGCCCTAAGCCCTACGTCCCAGCTCTAAGCCCTAACATCCCAGCCCTAAACCCTAAAGCCTAGTCTTACACACGAACCCTAAACCCTAGTCTCCAGTCCTACAAACTACCCTCCTTCCCTGCCCTAAACCCTGAAACCCAGTCCCGAACCCTAAAGCCTGGCCCTAAGCCCTAATCCCCGAGCCTGCAGCCCTAGCCCGCAGCCCTAAGCCCTAGCAGGGAGCCCCGAACCCTAAAGCCTGGCCCTAAGCCCTAATCCCCAGCCCTAAAACACAAGCCTTCCACCCTCACTCTCACCCCTAAACACTCACAACAACCCTTCCACCCTTATCCCAATTCCCACACACTTGCCCTGAGCCCTAAACCCTGGAATCCACATATAAGTCGCCCTCTTGTGGCTTTCATCTGCAATAACGCAGTACCGGCAATGTTAGCCAATGGCACGAAAGTGCACCTTGAAAACAGGCCCAAATTCGCATTTCCCCTCAACCTACGAGCAAACTACTATTTTTCTCAATAACTAGACATTCCCAACATACCTCCCAACCCCTTAAACACATTCCCAAAAATAGGGAACACCCCAAAATACCCTCCCAAACAACCGCATTACCGCGACCTCTGGGCCAGCCAATGTTAGCCAATGGCACGAAAGTACACTTACAAAACAGGCCAAAAGTACCCTTTCCCCTCCACCTACAACCAAACTGCTATTTTTCCCAGAAACTAGACATTCCCAACATTGCTCCCACACCCCTAAACTCCTTCCCAAAAACCTAGAACACCCCAACATACCACCCCAAAAACGTGCATTACCGCGACCTCGCATAAGGCCTAAAGTCGCGTCCAAAATGCACTTTCAAACTAGGCCCAAAACACCCCTTCCCCTCCATGAATTTTCTTCAAAACACTTGCAAACAAAATTAGACTTTCCCACCTCTGATCCCAGCTAACTACATCCACTTGGAACCACCTGGAACACCCTGCAATCGAACCCCAAAAACATGTAAACACTCACATTTAACATGGGCTCCTATGGCAGCTCCTTCCTTCCTCGACTTTCACGAAAAACACCCTTCCCATCGATCGATTCCTCCCAATCTTCCTGCACACCCATGAATTCCCCCTCCCTACCACTCACAGCAGCCCCGTTCCTCTGGAGCAAGTGGAACACCCTTAAAACCACTTCTCCACCACCCCAAAAACGCCCATTGGATAACATGGCGATTCAGGCCATCACTCAAAAAGTGCTTTTTTCGCACTTCCCCTACTTCGATCCTCTTGAAACTCACTGGGACATTAGTTCCAGCGATTATGAAGAATCTCAGCAAGAATTACACAAATCCATCCAGTGGAAGGGGTACGACTTTTGCGGCAAACACGCGCCCCCCGCAAACACGCAAAATCACCCCAAAATCAGCCAAATCTGGATCGATTTTTGCCAAACCACTGGAAAACCTTCCCAACACCAAACCACACAAGTCCAAACCAAATCCAGCCAAATCGGACCAACCCCAACCCAGCCAGACCAACACAAACCCTTCCAAAACACCAATATTGGCGAAACTGAATCGAGCCCTGAGCCCTAGACTCGGGGAAACCCTAGCAATTCCAACCCTAAGCCCTAGACACCTTCCCAACCCTACCTCCTAACCCTAGACACCTCCCCAACCCTACCTCCTAACCCTACACACTCCTCTGAACCCTAAACACCTAACCGCAACGACGCACACTCCCCTAAACCCTAGAAACAAGCCTCAACCCTACCCTCATACCCTAGTCCCCAGCCTTAAACCCTATTCCCAAGCCCCAAACCCTAGTCCGGAGCCCTAAAGACCCGTCCTGAGCCCTAAGCCCTACGTCCCAGCTCTAAGCCCTAACATCCCAGCCCTAAACCCTAAAGCCTAGTCTTACACACGAACCCTAAACCCTAGTCTCCAGTCCTACAAACTACCCTCCTTCCCTGCCCTAAACCCTGAAACCCAGTCCCGAACCCTAAAGCCTGGCCCTAAGCCCTAATCCCCGAGCCTGCAGCCCTAGCCCGCAGCCCTAAGCCCTAGCAGGGAGCCCCGAACCCTAAAGCCTGGCCCTAAGCCCTAATCCCCAGCCCTAAAACACAAGCCTTCCACCCTCACTCTCACCCCTAAACACTCACAACAACCCTTCCACCCTTATCCCAATTCCCACACACTTGCCCTGAGCCCTAAACCCTGGAATCCACATATAAGTCGCCCTCTTGTGGCTTTCATCTGCAATAACGCAGTACCGGCAATGTTAGCCAATGGCACGAAAGTGCACCTTGAAAACAGGCCCAAATTCGCATTTCCCCTCAACCTACGAGCAAACTACTATTTTTCTCAATAACTAGACATTCCCAACATACCTCCCAACCCCTTAAACACATTCCCAAAAATAGGGAACACCCCAAAATACCCTCCCAAACAACCGCATTACCGCGACCTCTGGGCCAGCCAATGTTAGCCAATGGCACGAAAGTACACTTACAAAACAGGCCAAAAGTACCCTTTCCCCTCCACCTACAACCAAACTGCTATTTTTCCCAGAAACTAGACATTCCCAACATTGCTCCCACACCCCTAAACTCCTTCCCAAAAACCTAGAACACCCCAACATACCACCCCAAAAACGTGCATTACCGCGACCTCGCATAAGGCCTAAAGTCGCGTCCAAAATGCACTTTCAAACTAGGCCCAAAACACCCCTTCCCCTCCATGAATTTTCTTCAAAACACTTGCAAACAAAATTAGACTTTCCCACCTCTGATCCCAGCTAACTACATCCACTTGGAACCACCTGGAACACCCTGCAATCGAACCCCAAAAACATGTAAACACTCACATTTAACATGGGCTCCTATGGCAGCTCCTTCCTTCCTCGACTTTCACGAAAAACACCCTTCCCATCGATCGATTCCTCCCAATCTTCCTGCACACCCATGAATTCCCCCTCCCTACCACTCACAGCAGCCCCGTTCCTCTGGAGCAAGTGGAACACCCTTAAAACCACTTCTCCACCACCCCAAAAACGCCCATTGGATAACATGGCGATTCAGGCCATCACTCAAAAAGTGCTTTTTTCGCACTTCCCCTACTTCGATCCTCTTGAAACTCACTGGGACATTAGTTCCAGCGATTATGAAGAATCTCAGCAAGAATTACACAAATCCATCCAGTGGAAGGGGTACGACTTTTGCGGCAAACACGCGCCCCCCGCAAACACGCAAAATCACCCCAAAATCAGCCAAATCTGGATCGATTTTTGCCAAACCACTGGAAAACCTTCCCAACACCAAACCACACAAGTCCAAACCAAATCCAGCCAAATCGGACCAACCCCAACCCAGCCAGACCAACACAAACCCTTCCAAAACACCAATATTGGCGAAACTGAATCGAGCCCTGAGCCCTAGACTCGGGGAAACCCTAGCAATTCCAACCCTAAGCCCTAGACACCTTCCCAACCCTACCTCCTAACCCTAGACACCTCCCCAACCCTACCTCCTAACCCTACACACTCCTCTGAACCCTAAACACCTAACCGCAACGACGCACACTCCCCTAAACCCTAGAAACAAGCCTCAACCCTACCCTCATACCCTAGTCCCCAGCCTTAAACCCTATTCCCAAGCCCCAAACCCTAGTCCGGAGCCCTAAAGACCCGTCCTGAGCCCTAAGCCCTACGTCCCAGCTCTAAGCCCTAACATCCCAGCCCTAAACCCTAAAGCCTAGTCTTACACACGAACCCTAAACCCTAGTCTCCAGTCCTACAAACTACCCTCCTTCCCTGCCCTAAACCCTGAAACCCAGTCCCGAACCCTAAAGCCTGGCCCTAAGCCCTAATCCCCGAGCCTGCAGCCCTAGCCCGCAGCCCTAAGCCCTAGCAGGGAGCCCCGAACCCTAAAGCCTGGCCCTAAGCCCTAATCCCCAGCCCTAAAACACAAGCCTTCCACCCTCACTCTCACCCCTAAACACTCACAACAACCCTTCCACCTATCCCAATTCCCACACACTTGCCCTGAGCCCTAAACCCTGGAATCCACATATAAGTCGCCCTCTTGTGGCTTTCATCTGCAATAACGCAGTACCGGCAATGTTAGCCAATGGCACGAAAGTGCACCTTGAAAACAGGCCCAAATTCGCATTTCCCCTCAACCTACGAGCAAACTACTATTTTTCTCAATAACTAGACATTCCCAACATACCTCCCAACCCCTTAAACACATTCCCAAAAATAGGGAACACCCCAAAATACCCTCCCAAACAACCGCATTACCGCGACCTCTGGGCCAGCCAATGTTAGCCAATGGCACGAAAGTACACTTACAAAACAGGCCAAAAGTACCCTTTCCCCTCCACCTACAACCAAACTGCTATTTTTCCCAGAAACTAGACATTCCCAACATTGCTCCCACACCCCTAAACTCCTTCCCAAAAACCTAGAACACCCCAACATACCACCCCAAAAACGTGCATTACCGCGACCTCGCATAAGGCCTAAAGTCGCGTCCAAAATGCACTTTCAAACTAGGCCCAAAACACCCCTTCCCCTCCATGAATTTTCTTCAAAACACTTGCAAACAAAATTAGACTTTCCCACCTCTGATCCCAGCTAACTACATCCACTTGGAACCACCTGGAACACCCTGCAATCGAACCCCAAAAACATGTAAACACTCACATTTAACATGGGCTCCTATGGCAGCTCCTTCCTTCCTCGACTTTCACGAAAAACACCCTTCCCATCGATCGATTCCTCCCAATCTTCCTGCACACCCATGAATTCCCCCTCCCTACCACTCACAGCAGCCCCGTTCCTCTGGAGCAAGTGGAACACCCTTAAAACCACTTCTCCACCACCCCAAAAACGCCCATTGGATAACATGGCGATTCAGGCCATCACTCAAAAAGTGCTTTTTTCGCACTTCCCCTACTTCGATCCTCTTGAAACTCACTGGGACATTAGTTCCAGCGATTATGAAGAATCTCAGCAAGAATTACACAAATCCATCCAGTGGAAGGGGTACGACTTTTGCGGCAAACACGCGCCCCCCGCAAACACGCAAAATCACCCCAAAATCAGCCAAATCTGGATCGATTTTTGCCAAACCACTGGAAAACCTTCCCAACACCAAACCACACAAGTCCAAACCAAATCCAGCCAAATCGGACCAACCCCAACCCAGCCAGACCAACACAAACCCTTCCAAAACACCAATATTGGCGAAACTGAATCGAGCCCTGAGCCCTAGACTCGGGGAAACCCTAGCAATTCCAACCCTAAGCCCTAGACACCTTCCCAACCCTACCTCCTAACCCTAGACACCTCCCCAACCCTACCTCCTAACCCTACCACTCCTCTGAACCCTAAACACCTAACCGCAACGACGCACACTCCCCTAAACCCTAGAAACAAGCCTCAACCCTACCCTCATACCCTAGTCCCCAGCCTTAAACCCTATTCCCAAGCCCCAAACCCTAGTCCGGAGCCCTAAAGACCCGTCCTGAGCCCTAAGCCCTACGTCCCAGCTCTAAGCCCTAACATCCCAGCCCTAAACCCTAAAGCCTAGTCTTACACACGAACCCTAAACCCTAGTCTCCAGTCCTACAAACTACCCTCCTTCCCTGCCCTAAACCCTGAAACCCAGTCCCGAACCCTAAAGCCTGGCCCTAAGCCCTAATCCCCGAGCCTGCAGCCCTAGCCCGCAGCCCTAAGCCCTAGCAGGGAGCCCCGAACCCTAAAGCCTGGCCCTAAGCCCTAATCCCCAGCCCTAAAACACAAGCCTTCCACCCTCACTCTCACCCCTAAACACTCACAACAACCCTTCCACCCTTATCCCAATTCCCACACACTTGCCCTGAGCCCTAAACCCTGGAATCCACATATAAGTCGCCCTCTTGTGGCTTTCATCTGCAATAACGCAGTACCGGCAATGTTAGCCAATGGCACGAAGTGCACCTTGAAAACAGGCCCAAATTCGCATTTCCCCTCAACCTACGAGCAAACTACTATTTTTCTCAATAACTAGACATTCCCAACATACCTCCCAACCCCTTAAACACATTCCCAAAAATAGGGAACACCCCAAAATACCCTCCCAAACAACCGCATTACCGCGACCTCTGGGCCAGCCAATGTTAGCCAATGGCACGAAAGTACACTTACAAAACAGGCCAAAAGTACCCTTTCCCCTCCACCTACAACCAAACTGCTATTTTTCCCAGAAACTAGACATTCCCAACATTGCTCCCACACCCCTAAACTCCTTCCCAAAAACCTAGAACACCCCAACATACCACCCCAAAAACGTGCATTACCGCGACCTCGCATAAGGCCTAAAGTCGCGTCCAAAATGCACTTTCAAACTAGGCCCAAAACACCCCTTCCCCTCCATGAATTTTCTTCAAAACACTTGCAAACAAAATTAGACTTTCCCACCTCTGATCCCAGCTAACTACATCCACTTGGAACCACCTGGAACACCCTGCAATCGAACCCCAAAAACATGTAAACACTCACATTTAACATGGGCTCCTATGGCAGCTCCTTCCTTCCTCGACTTTCACGAAAAACACCCTTCCCATCGATCGATTCCTCCCAATCTTCCTGCACACCCATGAATTCCCCCTCCCTACCACTCACAGCAGCCCCGTTCCTCTGGAGCAAGTGGAACACCCTTAAAACCACTTCTCCACCACCCCAAAAACGCCCATTGGATAACATGGCGATTCAGGCCATCACTCAAAAAGTGCTTTTTTCGCACTTCCCCTACTTCGATCCTCTTGAAACTCACTGGGACATTAGTTCCAGCGATTATGAAGAATCTCAGCAAGAATTACACAAATCCATCCAGTGGAAGGGGTACGACTTTTGCGGCAAACACGCGCCCCCCGCAAACACGCAAAATCACCCCAAAATCAGCCAAATCTGGATCGATTTTTGCCAAACCACTGGAAAACCTTCCCAACACCAAACCACACAAGTCCAAACCAAATCCAGCCAAATCGGACCAACCCCAACCCAGCCAGACCAACACAAACCCTTCCAAAACACCAATATTGGCGAAACTGAATCGAGCCCTGAGCCCTAGACTCGGGGAAACCCTAGCAATTCCAACCCTAAGCCCTAGACACCTTCCCAACCCTACCTCCTAACCCTAGACACCTCCCCAACCCTACCTCCTAACCCTACACACTCCTCTGAACCCTAAACACCTAACCGCAACGACGCACACTCCCCTAAACCCTAGAAACAAGCCTCAACCCTACCCTCATACCCTAGTCCCCAGCCTTAAACCCTATTCCCAAGCCCCAAACCCTAGTCCGGAGCCCTAAAGACCCGTCCTGAGCCCTAAGCCCTACGTCCCAGCTCTAAGCCCTAACATCCCAGCCCTAAACCCTAAAGCCTAGTCTTACACACGAACCCTAAACCCTAGT
Organism: Triturus cristatus; assembly: GCF_964204655.1. Taxonomy (NCBI): domain Eukaryota; kingdom Metazoa; phylum Chordata; class Amphibia; order Caudata; family Salamandridae; genus Triturus; species Triturus cristatus. The sequence continues at coordinate 45,710 of NW_028187426.1, forward strand.
CTCCAGTCCTACAAACTACCCTCCTTCCCTGCCCTAAACCCTGAAACCCAGTCCCGAACCCTAAAGCCTGGCCCTAAGCCCTAATCCCCGAGCCTGCAGCCCTAGCCCGCAGCCCTAAGCCCTAGCAGGGAGCCCCGAACCCTAAAGCCTGGCCCTAAGCCCTAATCCCCAGCCCTAAAACACAAGCCTTCCACCCTCACTCTCACCCCTAAACACTCACAACAACCCTTCCACCCTTATCCCAATTCCCACACACTTGCCCTGAGCCCTAAACCCTGGAATCCACATATAAGTCGCCCTCTTGTGGCTTTCATCTGCAATAACGCAGTACCGGCAATGTTAGCCAATGGCACGAAAGTGCACCTTGAAAACAGGCCCAAATTCGCATTTCCCCTCAACCTACGAGCAAACTACTATTTTTCTCAATAACTAGACATTCCCAACATACCTCCCAACCCCTTAAACACATTCCCAAAAATAGGGAACACCCCAAAATACCCTCCCAAACAACCGCATTACCGCGACCTCTGGGCCAGCCAATGTTAGCCAATGGCACGAAAGTACACTTACAAAACAGGCCAAAAGTACCCTTTCCCCTCCACCTACAACCAAACTGCTATTTTTCCCAGAAACTAGACATTCCCAACATTGCTCCCACACCCCTAAACTCCTTCCCAAAAACCTAGAACACCCCAACATACCACCCCAAAAACGTGCATTACCGCGACCTCGCATAAGGCCTAAAGTCGCGTCCAAAATGCACTTTCAAACTAGGCCCAAAACACCCCTTCCCCTCCATGAATTTTCTTCAAAACACTTGCAAACAAAATTAGACTTTCCCACCTCTGATCCCAGCTAACTACATCCACTTGGAACCACCTGGAACACCCTGCAATCGAACCCCAAAAACATGTAAACACTCACATTTAACATGGGCTCCTATGGCAGCTCCTTCCTTCCTCGACTTTCACGAAAAACACCCTTCCCATCGATCGATTCCTCCCAATCTTCCTGCACACCCATGAATTCCCCCTCCCTACCACTCACAGCAGCCCCGTTCCTCTGGAGCAAGTGGAACACCCTTAAAACCACTTCTCCACCACCCCAAAAACGCCCATTGGATAACATGGCGATTCAGGCCATCACTCAAAAAGTGCTTTTTTCGCACTTCCCCTACTTCGATCCTCTTGAAACTCACTGGGACATTAGTTCCAGCGATTATGAAGAATCTCAGCAAGAATTACACAAATCCATCCAGTGGAAGGGGTACGACTTTTGCGGCAAACACGCGCCCCCCGCAAACACGCAAAATCACCCCAAAATCAGCCAAATCTGGATCGATTTTTGCCAAACCACTGGAAAACCTTCCCAACACCAAACCACACAAGTCCAAACCAAATCCAGCCAAATCGGACCAACCCCAACCCAGCCAGACCAACACAAACCCTTCCAAAACACCAATATTGGCGAAACTGAATCGAGCCCTGAGCCCTAGACTCGGGGAAACCCTAGCAATTCCAACCCTAAGCCCTAGACACCTTCCCAACCCTACCTCCTAACCCTAGACACCTCCCCAACCCTACCTCCTAACCCTACACACTCCTCTGAACCCTAAACACCTAACCGCAACGACGCACACTCCCCTAAACCCTAGAAACAAGCCTCAACCCTACCCTCATACCCTAGTCCCCAGCCTTAAACCCTATTCCCAAGCCCCAAACCCTAGTCCGGAGCCCTAAAGACCCGTCCTGAGCCCTAAGCCCTACGTCCCAGCTCTAAGCCCTAACATCCCAGCCCTAAACCCTAAAGCCTAGTCTTACACACGAACCCTAAACCCTAGTCTCCAGTCCTACAAACTACCCTCCTTCCCTGCCCTAAACCCTGAAACCCAGTCCCGAACCCTAAAGCCTGGCCCTAAGCCCTAATCCCCGAGCCTGCAGCCCTAGCCCGCAGCCCTAAGCCCTAGCAGGGAGCCCCGAACCCTAAAGCCTGGCCCTAAGCCCTAATCCCCAGCCCTAAAACACAAGCCTTCCACCCTCACTCTCACCCCTAAACACTCACAACAACCCTTCCACCCTTATCCCAATTCCCACACACTTGCCCTGAGCCCTAAACCCTGGAATCCACATATAAGTCGCCCTCTTGTGGCTTTCATCTGCAATAACGCAGTACCGGCAATGTTAGCCAATGGCACGAAAGTGCACCTTGAAAACAGGCCCAAATTCGCATTTCCCCTCAACCTACGAGCAAACTACTATTTTTCTCAATAACTAGACATTCCCAACATACCTCCCAACCCCTTAAACACATTCCCAAAAATAGGGAACACCCCAAAATACCCTCCCAAACAACCGCATTACCGCGACCTCTGGGCCAGCCAATGTTAGCCAATGGCACGAAAGTACACTTACAAAACAGGCCAAAAGTACCCTTTCCCCTCCACCTACAACCAAACTGCTATTTTTCCCAGAAACTAGACATTCCCAACATTGCTCCCACACCCCTAAACTCCTTCCCAAAAACCTAGAACACCCCAACATACCACCCCAAAAACGTGCATTACCGCGACCTCGCATAAGGCCTAAAGTCGCGTCCAAAATGCACTTTCAAACTAGGCCCAAAACACCCCTTCCCCTCCATGAATTTTCTTCAAAACACTTGCAAACAAAATTAGACTTTCCCACCTCTGATCCCAGCTAACTACATCCACTTGGAACCACCTGGAACACCCTGCAATCGAACCCCAAAAACATGTAAACACTCACATTTAACATGGGCTCCTATGGCAGCTCCTTCCTTCCTCGACTTTCACGAAAAACACCCTTCCCATCGATCGATTCCTCCCAATCTTCCTGCACACCCATGAATTCCCCCTCCCTACCACTCACAGCAGCCCCGTTCCTCTGGAGCAAGTGGAACACCCTTAAAACCACTTCTCCACCACCCCAAAAACGCCCATTGGATAACATGGCGATTCAGGCCATCACTCAAAAAGTGCTTTTTTCGCACTTCCCCTACTTCGATCCTCTTGAAACTCACTGGGACATTAGTTCCAGCGATTATGAAGAATCTCAGCAAGAATTACACAAATCCATCCAGTGGAAGGGGTACGACTTTTGCGGCAAACACGCGCCCCCCGCAAACACGCAAAATCACCCCAAAATCAGCCAAATCTGGATCGATTTTTGCCAAACCACTGGAAAACCTTCCCAACACCAAACCACACAAGTCCAAACCAAATCCAGCCAAATCGGACCAACCCCAACCCAGCCAGACCAACACAAACCCTTCCAAAACACCAATATTGGCGAAACTGAATCGAGCCCTGAGCCCTAGACTCGGGGAAACCCTAGCAATTCCAACCCTAAGCCCTAGACACCTTCCCAACCCTACCTCCTAACCCTAGACACCTCCCCAACCCTACCTCCTAACCCTACACACTCCTCTGAACCCTAAACACCTAACCGCAACGACGCACACTCCCCTAAACCCTAGAAACAAGCCTCAACCCTACCCTCATACCCTAGTCCCCAGCCTTAAACCCTATTCCCAAGCCCCAAACCCTAGTCCGGAGCCCTAAAGACCCGTCCTGAGCCCTAAGCCCTACGTCCCAGCTCTAAGCCCTAACATCCCAGCCCTAAACCCTAAAGCCTAGTCTTACACACGAACCCTAAACCCTAGTCTCCAGTCCTACAAACTACCCTCCTTCCCTGCCCTAAACCCTGAAACCCAGTCCCGAACCCTAAAGCCTGGCCCTAAGCCCTAATCCCCGAGCCTGCAGCCCTAGCCCGCAGCCCTAAGCCCTAGCAGGGAGCCCCGAACCCTAAAGCCTGGCCCTAAGCCCTAATCCCCAGCCCTAAAACACAAGCCTTCCACCCTCACTCTCACCCCTAAACACTCACAACAACCCTTCCACCCTTATCCCAATTCCCACACACTTGCCCTGAGCCCTAAACCCTGGAATCCACATATAAGTCGCCCTCTTGTGGCTTTCATCTGCAATAACGCAGTACCGGCAATGTTAGCCAATGGCACGAAAGTGCACCTTGAAAACAGGCCCAAATTCGCATTTCCCCTCAACCTACGAGCAAACTACTATTTTTCTCAATAACTAGACATTCCCAACATACCTCCCAACCCCTTAAACACATTCCCAAAAATAGGGAACACCCCAAAATACCCTCCCAAACAACCGCATTACCGCGACCTCTGGGCCAGCCAATGTTAGCCAATGGCACGAAAGTACACTTACAAAACAGGCCAAAAGTACCCTTTCCCCTCCACCTACAACCAAACTGCTATTTTTCCCAGAAACTAGACATTCCCAACATTGCTCCCACACCCCTAAACTCCTTCCCAAAAACCTAGAACACCCCAACATACCACCCCAAAAACGTGCATTACCGCGACCTCGCATAAGGCCTAAAGTCGCGTCCAAAATGCACTTTCAAACTAGGCCCAAAACACCCCTTCCCCTCCATGAATTTTCTTCAAAACACTTGCAAACAAAATTAGACTTTCCCACCTCTGATCCCAGCTAACTACATCCACTTGGAACCACCTGGAACACCCTGCAATCGAACCCCAAAAACATGTAAACACTCACATTTAACATGGGCTCCTATGGCAGCTCCTTCCTTCCTCGACTTTCACGAAAAACACCCTTCCCATCGATCGATTCCTCCCAATCTTCCTGCACACCCATGAATTCCCCCTCCCTACCACTCACAGCAGCCCCGTTCCTCTGGAGCAAGTGGAACACCCTTAAAACCACTTCTCCACCACCCCAAAAACGCCCATTGGATAACATGGCGATTCAGGCCATCACTCAAAAAGTGCTTTTTTCGCACTTCCCCTACTTCGATCCTCTTGAAACTCACTGGGACATTAGTTCCAGCGATTATGAAGAATCTCAGCAAGAATTACACAAATCCATCCAGTGGAAGGGGTACGACTTTTGCGGCAAACACGCGCCCCCCGCAAACACGCAAAATCACCCCAAAATCAGCCAAATCTGGATCGATTTTTGCCAAACCACTGGAAAACCTTCCCAACACCAAACCACACAAGTCCAAACCAAATCCAGCCAAATCGGACCAACCCCAACCCAGCCAGACCAACACAAACCCTTCCAAAACACCAATATTGGCGAAACTGAATCGAGCCCTGAGCCCTAGACTCGGGGAAACCCTAGCAATTCCAACCCTAAGCCCTAGACACCTTCCCAACCCTACCTCCTAACCCTAGACACCTCCCCAACCCTACCTCCTAACCCTACACACTCCTCTGAACCCTAAACACCTAACCGCAACGACGCACACTCCCCTAAACCCTAGAAACAAGCCTCAACCCTACCCTCATACCCTAGTCCCCAGCCTTAAACCCTATTCCCAAGCCCCAAACCCTAGTCCGGAGCCCTAAAGACCCGTCCTGAGCCCTAAGCCCTACGTCCCAGCTCTAAGCCCTAACATCCCAGCCCTAAACCCTAAAGCCTAGTCTTACACACGAACCCTAAACCCTAGTCTCCAGTCCTACAAACTACCCTCCTTCCCTGCCCTAAACCCTGAAACCCAGTCCCGAACCCTAAAGCCTGGCCCTAAGCCCTAATCCCCGAGCCTGCAGCCCTAGCCCGCAGCCCTAAGCCCTAGCAGGGAGCCCCGAACCCTAAAGCCTGGCCCTAAGCCCTAATCCCCAGCCCTAAAACACAAGCCTTCCACCCTCACTCTCACCCCTAAACACTCACAACAACCCTTCCACCCTTATCCCAATTCCCACACACTTGCCCTGAGCCCTAAACCCTGGAATCCACATATAAGTCGCCCTCTTGTGGCTTTCATCTGCAATAACGCAGTACCGGCAATGTTAGCCAATGGCACGAAAGTGCACCTTGAAAACAGGCCCAAATTCGCATTTCCCCTCAACCTACGAGCAAACTACTATTTTTCTCAATAACTAGACATTCCCAACATACCTCCCAACCCCTTAAACACATTCCCAAAAATAGGGAACACCCCAAAATACCCTCCCAAACAACCGCATTACCGCGACCTCTGGGCCAGCCAATGTTAGCCAATGGCACGAAAGTACACTTACAAAACAGGCCAAAAGTACCCTTTCCCCTCCACCTACAACCAAACTGCTATTTTTCCCAGAAACTAGACATTCCCAACATTGCTCCCACACCCCTAAACTCCTTCCCAAAAACCTAGAACACCCCAACATACCACCCCAAAAACGTGCATTACCGCGACCTCGCATAAGGCCTAAAGTCGCGTCCAAAATGCACTTTCAAACTAGGCCCAAAACACCCCTTCCCCTCCATGAATTTTCTTCAAAACACTTGCAAACAAAATTAGACTTTCCCACCTCTGATCCCAGCTAACTACATCCACTTGGAACCACCTGGAACACCCTGCAATCGAACCCCAAAAACATGTAAACACTCACATTTAACATGGGCTCCTATGGCAGCTCCTTCCTTCCTCGACTTTCACGAAAAACACCCTTCCCATCGATCGATTCCTCCCAATCTTCCTGCACACCCATGAATTCCCCCTCCCTACCACTCACAGCAGCCCCGTTCCTCTGGAGCAAGTGGAACACCCTTAAAACCACTTCTCCACCACCCCAAAAACGCCCATTGGATAACATGGCGATTCAGGCCATCACTCAAAAAGTGCTTTTTTCGCACTTCCCCTACTTCGATCCTCTTGAAACTCACTGGGACATTAGTTCCAGCGATTATGAAGAATCTCAGCAAGAATTACACAAATCCATCCAGTGGAAGGGGTACGACTTTTGCGGCAAACACGCGCCCCCCGCAAACACGCAAAATCACCCCAAAATCAGCCAAATCTGGATCGATTTTTGCCAAACCACTGGAAAACCTTCCCAACACCAAACCACACAAGTCCAAACCAAATCCAGCCAAATCGGACCAACCCCAACCCAGCCAGACCAACACAAACCCTTCCAAAACACCAATATTGGCGAAACTGAATCGAGCCCTGAGCCCTAGACTCGGGGAAACCCTAGCAATTCCAACCCTAAGCCCTAGACACCTTCCCAACCCTACCTCCTAACCCTAGACACCTCCCCAACCCTACCTCCTAACCCTACACACTCCTCTGAACCCTAAACACCTAACCGCAACGACGCACACTCCCCTAAACCCTAGAAACAAGCCTCAACCCTACCCTCATACCCTAGTCCCCAGCCTTAAACCCTATTCCCAAGCCCCAAACCCTAGTCCGGAGCCCTAAAGACCCGTCCTGAGCCCTAAGCCCTACGTCCCAGCTCTAAGCCCTAACATCCCAGCCCTAAACCCTAAAGCCTAGTCTTACACACGAACCCTAAACCCTAGTCTCCAGTCCTACAAACTACCCTCCTTCCCTGCCCTAAACCCTGAAACCCAGTCCCGAACCCTAAAGCCTGGCCCTAAGCCCTAATCCCCGAGCCTGCAGCCCTAGCCCGCAGCCCTAAGCCCTAGCAGGGAGCCCCGAACCCTAAAGCCTGGCCCTAAGCCCTAATCCCCAGCCCTAAAACACAAGCCTTCCACCCTCACTCTCACCCCTAAACACTCACAACAACCCTTCCACCCTTATCCCAATTCCCACACACTTGCCCTGAGCCCTAAACCCTGGAATCCACATATAAGTCGCCCTCTTGTGGCTTTCATCTGCAATAACGCAGTACCGGCAATGTTAGCCAATGGCACGAAAGTGCACCTTGAAAACAGGCCCAAATTCGCATTTCCCCTCAACCTACGAGCAAACTACTATTTTTCTCAATAACTAGACATTCCCAACATACCTCCCAACCCCTTAAACACATTCCCAAAAATAGGGAACACCCCAAAATACCCTCCCAAACAACCGCATTACCGCGACCTCTGGGCCAGCCAATGTTAGCCAATGGCACGAAAGTACACTTACAAAACAGGCCAAAAGTACCCTTTCCCCTCCACCTACAACCAAACTGCTATTTTTCCCAGAAACTAGACATTCCCAACATTGCTCCCACACCCCTAAACTCCTTCCCAAAAACCTAGAACACCCCAACATACCACCCCAAAAACGTGCATTACCGCGACCTCGCATAAGGCCTAAAGTCGCGTCCAAAATGCACTTTCAAACTAGGCCCAAAACACCCCTTCCCCTCCATGAATTTTCTTCAAAACACTTGCAAACAAAATTAGACTTTCCCACCTCTGATCCCAGCTAACTACATCCACTTGGAACCACCTGGAACACCCTGCAATCGAACCCCAAAAACATGTAAACACTCACATTTAACATGGGCTCCTATGGCAGCTCCTTCCTTCCTCGACTTTCACGAAAAACACCCTTCCCATCGATCGATTCCTCCCAATCTTCCTGCACACCCATGAATTCCCCCTCCCTACCACTCACAGCAGCCCCGTTCCTCTGGAGCAAGTGGAACACCCTTAAAACCACTTCTCCACCACCCCAAAAACGCCCATTGGATAACATGGCGATTCAGGCCATCACTCAAAAAGTGCTTTTTTCGCACTTCCCCTACTTCGATCCTCTTGAAACTCACTGGGACATTAGTTCCAGCGATTATGAAGAATCTCAGCAAGAATTACACAAATCCATCCAGTGGAAGGGGTACGACTTTTGCGGCAAACACGCGCCCCCCGCAAACACGCAAAATCACCCCAAAATCAGCCAAATCTGGATCGATTTTTGCCAAACCACTGGAAAACCTTCCCAACACCAAACCACACAAGTCCAAACCAAATCCAGCCAAATCGGACCAACCCCAACCCAGCCAGACCAACACAAACCCTTCCAAAACACCAATATTGGCGAAACTGAATCGAGCCCTGAGCCCTAGACTCGGGGAAACCCTAGCAATTCCAACCCTAAGCCCTAGACACCTTCCCAACCCTACCTCCTAACCCTAGACACCTCCCCAACCCTACCTCCTAACCCTACACACTCCTCTGAACCCTAAACACCTAACCGCAACGACGCACACTCCCCTAAACCCTAGAAACAAGCCTCAACCCTACCCTCATACCCTAGTCCCCAGCCTTAAACCCTATTCCCAAGCCCCAAACCCTAGTCCGGAGCCCTAAAGACCCGTCCTGAGCCCTAAGCCCTACGTCCCAGCTCTAAGCCCTAACATCCCAGCCCTAAACCCTAAAGCCTAGTCTTACACACGAACCCTAAACCCTAGTCTCCAGTCCTACAAACTACCCTCCTTCCCTGCCCTAAACCCTGAAACCCAGTCCCGAACCCTAAAGCCTGGCCCTAAGCCCTAATCCCCGAGCCTGCAGCCCTAGCCCGCAGCCCTAAGCCCTAGCAGGGAGCCCCGAACCCTAAAGCCTGGCCCTAAGCCCTAATCCCCAGCCCTAAAACACAAGCCTTCCACCCTCACTCTCACCCCTAAACACTCACAACAACCCTTCCACCCTTATCCCAATTCCCACACACTTGCCCTGAGCCCTAAACCCTGGAATCCACATATAAGTCGCCCTCTTGTGGCTTTCATCTGCAATAACGCAGTACCGGCAATGTTAGCCAATGGCACGAAAGTGCACCTTGAAAACAGGCCCAAATTCGCATTTCCCCTCAACCTACGAGCAAACTACTATTTTTCTCAATAACTAGACATTCCCAACATACCTCCCAACCCCTTAAACACATTCCCAAAAATAGGGAACACCCCAAAATACCCTCCCAAACAACCGCATTACCGCGACCTCTGGGCCAGCCAATGTTAGCCAATGGCACGAAAGTACACTTACAAAACAGGCCAAAAGTACCCTTTCCCCTCCACCTACAACCAAACTGCTATTTTTCCCAGAAACTAGACATTCCCAACATTGCTCCCACACCCCTAAACTCCTTCCCAAAAACCTAGAACACCCCAACATACCACCCCAAAAACGTGCATTACCGCGACCTCGCATAAGGCCTAAAGTCGCGTCCAAAATGCACTTTCAAACTAGGCCCAAAACACCCCTTCCCCTCCATGAATTTTCTTCAAAACACTTGCAAACAAAATTAGACTTTCCCACCTCTGATCCCAGCTAACTACATCCACTTGGAACCACCTGGAACACCCTGCAATCGAACCCCAAAAACATGTAAACACTCACATTTAACATGGGCTCCTATGGCAGCTCCTTCCTTCCTCGACTTTCACGAAAAACACCCTTCCCATCGATCGATTCCTCCCAATCTTCCTGCACACCCATGAATTCCCCCTCCCTACCACTCACAGCAGCCCCGTTCCTCTGGAGCAAGTGGAACACCCTTAAAACCACTTCTCCACCACCCCAAAAACGCCCATTGGATAACATGGCGATTCAGGCCATCACTCAAAAAGTGCTTTTTTCGCACTTCCCCTACTTCGATCCTCTTGAAACTCACTGGGACATTAGTTCCAGCGATTATGAAGAATCTCAGCAAGAATTACACAAATCCATCCAGTGGAAGGGGTACGACTTTTGCGGCAAACACGCGCCCCCCGCAAACACGCAAAATCACCCCAAAATCAGCCAAATCTGGATCGATTTTTGCCAAACCACTGGAAAACCTTCCCAACACCAAACCACACAAGTCCAAACCAAATCCAGCCAAATCGGACCAACCCCAACCCAGCCAGACCAACACAAACCCTTCCAAAACACCAATATTGGCGAAACTGAATCGAGCCCTGAGCCCTAGACTCGGGGAAACCCTAGCAATTCCAACCCTAAGCCCTAGACACCTTCCCAACCCTACCTCCTAACCCTAGACACCTCCCCAACCCTACCTCCTAACCCTACACACTCCTCTGAACCCTAAACACCTAACCGCAACGACGCACACTCCCCTAAACCCTAGAAACAAGCCTCAACCCTACCCTCATACCCTAGTCCCCAGCCTTAAACCCTATTCCCAAGCCCCAAACCCTAGTCCGGAGCCCTAAAGACCCGTCCTGAGCCCTAAGCCCTACGTCCCAGCTCTAAGCCCTAACATCCCAGCCCTAAACCCTAAAGCCTAGTCTTACACACGAACCCTAAACCCTAGTCTCCAGTCCTACAAACTACCCTCCTTCCCTGCCCTAAACCCTGAAACCCAGTCCCGAACCCTAAAGCCTGGCCCTAAGCCCTAATCCCCGAGCCTGCAGCCCTAGCCCGCAGCCCTAAGCCCTAGCAGGGAGCCCCGAACCCTAAAGCCTGGCCCTAAGCCCTAATCCCCAGCCCTAAAACACAAGCCTTCCACCCTCACTCTCACCCCTAAACACTCACAACAACCCTTCCACCCTTATCCCAATTCCCACACACTTGCCCTGAGCCCTAAACCCTGGAATCCACATATAAGTCGCCCTCTTGTGGCTTTCATCTGCAATAACGCAGTACCGGCAATGTTAGCCAATGGCACGAAAGTGCACCTTGAAAACAGGCCCAAATTCGCATTTCCCCTCAACCTACGAGCAAACTACTATTTTTCTCAATAACTAGACATTCCCAACATACCTCCCAACCCCTTAAACACATTCCCAAAAATAGGGAACACCCCAAAATACCCTCCCAAACAACCGCATTACCGCGACCTCTGGGCCAGCCAATGTTAGCCAATGGCACGAAAGTACACTTACAAAACAGGCCAAAAGTACCCTTTCCCCTCCACCTACAACCAAACTGCTATTTTTCCCAGAAACTAGACATTCCCAACATTGCTCCCACACCCCTAAACTCCTTCCCAAAAACCTAGAACACCCCAACATACCACCCCAAAAACGTGCATTACCGCGACCTCGCATAAGGCCTAAAGTCGCGTCCAAAATGCACTTTCAAACTAGGCCCAAAACACCCCTTCCCCTCCATGAATTTTCTTCAAAACACTTGCAAACAAAATTAGACTTTCCCACCTCTGATCCCAGCTAACTACATCCACTTGGAACCACCTGGAACACCCTGCAATCGAACCCCAAAAACATGTAAACACTCACATTTAACATGGGCTCCTATGGCAGCTCCTTCCTTCCTCGACTTTCACGAAAAACACCCTTCCCATCGATCGATTCCTCCCAATCTTCCTGCACACCCATGAATTCCCCCTCCCTACCACTCACAGCAGCCCCGTTCCTCTGGAGCAAGTGGAACACCCTTAAAACCACTTCTCCACCACCCCAAAAACGCCCATTGGATAACATGGCGATTCAGGCCATCACTCAAAAAGTGCTTTTTTCGCACTTCCCCTACTTCGATCCTCTTGAAACTCACTGGGACATTAGTTCCAGCGATTATGAAGAATCTCAGCAAGAATTACACAAATCCATCCAGTGGAAGGGGTACGACTTTTGCGGCAAACACGCGCCCCCCGCAAACACGCAAAATCACCCCAAAATCAGCCAAATCTGGATCGATTTTTGCCAAACCACTGGAAAACCTTCCCAACACCAAACCACACAAGTCCAAACCAAATCCAGCCAAATCGGACCAACCCCAACCCAGCCAGACCAACACAAACCCTTCCAAAACACCAATATTGGCGAAACTGAATCGAGCCCTGAGCCCTAGACTCGGGGAAACCCTAGCAATTCCAACCCTAAGCCCTAGACACCTTCCCAACCCTACCTCCTAACCCTAGACACCTCCCCAACCCTACCTCCTAACCCTACACACTCCTCTGAACCCTAAACACCTAACCGCAACGACGCACACTCCCCTAAACCCTAGAAACAAGCCTCAACCCTACCCTCATACCCTAGTCCCCAGCCTTAAACCCTATTCCCAAGCCCCAAACCCTAGTCCGGAGCCCTAAAGACCCGTCCTGAGCCCTAAGCCCTACGTCCCAGCTCTAAGCCCTAACATCCCAGCCCTAAACCCTAAAGCCTAGTCTTACACACGAACCCTAAACCCTAGTCTCCAGTCCTACAAACTACCCTCCTTCCCTGCCCTAAACCCTGAAACCCAGTCCCGAACCCTAAAGCCTGGCCCTAAGCCCTAATCCCCGAGCCTGCAGCCCTAGCCCGCAGCCCTAAGCCCTAGCAGGGAGCCCCGAACCCTAAAGCCTGGCCCTAAGCCCTAATCCCCAGCCCTAAAACACAAGCCTTCCACCCTCACTCTCACCCCTAAACACTCACAACAACCCTTCCACCCTTATCCCAATTCCCACACACTTGCCCTGAGCCCTAAACCCTGGAATCCACATATAAGTCGCCCTCTTGTGGCTTTCATCTGCAATAACGCAGTACCGGCAATGTTAGCCAATGGCACGAAAGTGCACCTTGAAAACAGGCCCAAATTCGCATTTCCCCTCAACCTACGAGCAAACTACTATTTTTCTCAATAACTAGACATTCCCAACATACCTCCCAACCCCTTAAACACATTCCCAAAAATAGGGAACACCCCAAAATACCCTCCCAAACAACCGCATTACCGCGACCTCTGGGCCAGCCAATGTTAGCCAATGGCACGAAAGTACACTTACAAAACAGGCCAAAAGTACCCTTTCCCCTCCACCTACAACCAAACTGCTATTTTTCCCAGAAACTAGACATTCCCAACATTGCTCCCACACCCCTAAACTCCTTCCCAAAAACCTAGAACACCCCAACATACCACCCCAAAAACGTGCATTACCGCGACCTCGCATAAGGCCTAAAGTCGCGTCCAAAATGCACTTTCAAACTAGGCCCAAAACACCCCTTCCCCTCCATGAATTTTCTTCAAAACACTTGCAAACAAAATTAGACTTTCCCACCTCTGATCCCAGCTAACTACATCCACTTGGAACCACCTGGAACACCCTGCAATCGAACCCCAAAAACATGTAAACACTCACATTTAACATGGGCTCCTATGGCAGCTCCTTCCTTCCTCGACTTTCACGAAAAACACCCTTCCCATCGATCGATTCCTCCCAATCTTCCTGCACACCCATGAATTCCCCCTCCCTACCACTCACAGCAGCCCCGTTCCTCTGGAGCAAGTGGAACACCCTTAAAACCACTTCTCCACCACCCCAAAAACGCCCATTGGATAACATGGCGATTCAGGCCATCACTCAAAAAGTGCTTTTTTCGCACTTCCCCTACTTCGATCCTCTTGAAACTCACTGGGACATTAGTTCCAGCGATTATGAAGAATCTCAGCAAGAATTACACAAATCCATCCAGTGGAAGGGGTACGACTTTTGCGGCAAACACGCGCCCCCCGCAAACACGCAAAATCACCCCAAAATCAGCCAAATCTGGATCGATTTTTGCCAAACCACTGGAAAACCTTCCCAACACCAAACCACACAAGTCCAAACCAAATCCAGCCAAATCGGACCAACCCCAACCCAGCCAGACCAACACAAACCCTTCCAAAACACCAATATTGGCGAAACTGAATCGAGCCCTGAGCCCTAGACTCGGGGAAACCCTAGCAATTCCAACCCTAAGCCCTAGACACCTTCCCAACCCTACCTCCTAACCCTAGACACCTCCCCAACCCTACCTCCTAACCCTACACACTCCTCTGAACCCTAAACACCTAACCGCAACGACGCACACTCCCCTAAACCCTAGAAACAAGCCTCAACCCTACCCTCATACCCTAGTCCCCAGCCTTAAACCCTATTCCCAAGCCCCAAACCCTAGTCCGGAGCCCTAAAGACCCGTCCTGAGCCCTAAGCCCTACGTCCCAGCTCTAAGCCCTAACATCCCAGCCCTAAACCCTAAAGCCTAGTCTTACACACGAACCCTAAACCCTAGTCTCCAGTCCTACAAACTACCCTCCTTCCCTGCCCTAAACCCTGAAACCCAGTCCCGAACCCTAAAGCCTGGCCCTAAGCCCTAATCCCCGAGCCTGCAGCCCTAGCCCGCAGCCCTAAGCCCTAGCAGGGAGCCCCGAACCCTAAAGCCTGGCCCTAAGCCCTAATCCCCAGCCCTAAAACACAAGCCTTCCACCCTCACTCTCACCCCTAAACACTCACAACAACCCTTCCACCCTTATCCCAATTCCCACACACTTGCCCTGAGCCCTAAACCCTGGAATCCACATATAAGTCGCCCTCTTGTGGCTTTCATCTGCAATAACGCAGTACCGGCAATGTTAGCCAATGGCACGAAAGTGCACCTTGAAAACAGGCCCAAATTCGCATTTCCCCTCAACCTACGAGCAAACTACTATTTTTCTCAATAACTAGACATTCCCAACATACCTCCCAACCCCTTAAACACATTCCCAAAAATAGGGAACACCCCAAAATACCCTCCCAAACAACCGCATTACCGCGACCTCTGGGCCAGCCAATGTTAGCCAATGGCACGAAAGTACACTTACAAAACAGGCCAAAAGTACCCTTTCCCCTCCACCTACAACCAAACTGCTATTTTTCCCAGAAACTAGACATTCCCAACATTGCTCCCACACCCCTAAACTCCTTCCCAAAAACCTAGAACACCCCAACATACCACCCCAAAAACGTGCATTACCGCGACCTCGCATAAGGCCTAAAGTCGCGTCCAAAATGCACTTTCAAACTAGGCCCAAAACACCCCTTCCCCTCCATGAATTTTCTTCAAAACACTTGCAAACAAAATTAGACTTTCCCACCTCTGATCCCAGCTAACTACATCCACTTGGAACCACCTGGAACACCCTGCAATCGAACCCCAAAAACATGTAAACACTCACATTTAACATGGGCTCCTATGGCAGCTCCTTCCTTCCTCGACTTTCACGAAAAACACCCTTCCCATCGATCGATTCCTCCCAATCTTCCTGCACACCCATGAATTCCCCCTCCCTACCACTCACAGCAGCCCCGTTCCTCTGGAGCAAGTGGAACACCCTTAAAACCACTTCTCCACCACCCCAAAAACGCCCATTGGATAACATGGCGATTCAGGCCATCACTCAAAAAGTGCTTTTTTCGCACTTCCCCTACTTCGATCCTCTTGAAACTCACTGGGACATTAGTTCCAGCGATTATGAAGAATCTCAGCAAGAATTACACAAATCCATCCAGTGGAAGGGGTACGACTTTTGCGGCAAACACGCGCCCCCCGCAAACACGCAAAATCACCCCAAAATCAGCCAAATCTGGATCGATTTTTGCCAAACCACTGGAAAACCTTCCCAACACCAAACCACACAAGTCCAAACCAAATCCAGCCAAATCGGACCAACCCCAACCCAGCCAGACCAACACAAACCCTTCCAAAACACCAATATTGGCGAAACTGAATCGAGCCCTGAGCCCTAGACTCGGGGAAACCCTAGCAATTCCAACCCTAAGCCCTAGACACCTTCCCAACCCTACCTCCTAACCCTAGACACCTCCCCAACCCTACCTCCTAACCCTACACACTCCTCTGAACCCTAAACACCTAACCGCAACGACGCACACTCCCCTAAACCCTAGAAACAAGCCTCAACCCTACCCTCATACCCTAGTCCCCAGCCTTAAACCCTATTCCCAAGCCCCAAACCCTAGTCCGGAGCCCTAAAGACCCGTCCTGAGCCCTAAGCCCTACGTCCCAGCTCTAAGCCCTAACATCCCAGCCCTAAACCCTAAAGCCTAGTCTTACACACGAACCCTAAACCCTAGTCTCCAGTCCTACAAACTACCCTCCTTCCCTGCCCTAAACCCTGAAACCCAGTCCCGAACCCTAAAGCCTGGCCCTAAGCCCTAATCCCCGAGCCTGCAGCCCTAGCCCGCAGCCCTAAGCCCTAGCAGGGAGCCCCGAACCCTAAAGCCTGGCCCTAAGCCCTAATCCCCAGCCCTAAAACACAAGCCTTCCACCCTCACTCTCACCCCTAAACACTCACAACAACCCTTCCACCCTTATCCCAATTCCCACACACTTGCCCTGAGCCCTAAACCCTGGAATCCACATATAAGTCGCCCTCTTGTGGCTTTCATCTGCAATAACGCAGTACCGGCAATGTTAGCCAATGGCACGAAAGTGCACCTTGAAAACAGGCCCAAATTCGCATTTCCCCTCAACCTACGAGCAAACTACTATTTTTCTCAATAACTAGACATTCCCAACATACCTCCCAACCCCTTAAACACATTCCCAAAAATAGGGAACACCCCAAAATACCCTCCCAAACAACCGCATTACCGCGACCTCTGGGCCAGCCAATGTTAGCCAATGGCACGAAAGTACACTTACAAAACAGGCCAAAAGTACCCTTTCCCCTCCACCTACAACCAAACTGCTATTTTTCCCAGAAACTAGACATTCCCAACATTGCTCCCACACCCCTAAACTCCTTCCCAAAAACCTAGAACACCCCAACATACCACCCCAAAAACGTGCATTACCGCGACCTCGCATAAGGCCTAAAGTCGCGTCCAAAATGCACTTTCAAACTAGGCCCAAAACACCCCTTCCCCTCCATGAATTTTCTTCAAAACACTTGCAAACAAAATTAGACTTTCCCACCTCTGATCCCAGCTAACTACATCCACTTGGAACCACCTGGAACACCCTGCAATCGAACCCCAAAAACATGTAAACACTCACATTTAACATGGGCTCCTATGGCAGCTCCTTCCTTCCTCGACTTTCACGAAAAACACCCTTCCCATCGATCGATTCCTCCCAATCTTCCTGCACACCCATGAATTCCCCCTCCCTACCACTCACAGCAGCCCCGTTCCTCTGGAGCAAGTGGAACACCCTTAAAACCACTTCTCCACCACCCCAAAAACGCCCATTGGATAACATGGCGATTCAGGCCATCACTCAAAAAGTGCTTTTTTCGCACTTCCCCTACTTCGATCCTCTTGAAACTCACTGGGACATTAGTTCCAGCGATTATGAAGAATCTCAGCAAGAATTACACAAATCCATCCAGTGGAAGGGGTACGACTTTTGCGGCAAACACGCGCCCCCCGCAAACACGCAAAATCACCCCAAAATCAGCCAAATCTGGATCGATTTTTGCCAAACCACTGGAAAACCTTCCCAACACCAAACCACACAAGTCCAAACCAAATCCAGCCAAATCGGACCAACCCCAACCCAGCCAGACCAACACAAACCCTTCCAAAACACCAATATTGGCGAAACTGAATCGAGCCCTGAGCCCTAGACTCGGGGAAACCCTAGCAATTCCAACCCTAAGCCCTAGACACCTTCCCAACCCTACCTCCTAACCCTAGACACCTCCCCAACCCTACCTCCTAACCCTACACACTCCTCTGAACCCTAAACACCTAACCGCAACGACGCACACTCCCCTAAACCCTAGAAACAAGCCTCAACCCTACCCTCATACCCTAGTCCCCAGCCTTAAACCCTATTCCCAAGCCCCAAACCCTAGTCCGGAGCCCTAAAGACCCGTCCTGAGCCCTAAGCCCTACGTCCCAGCTCTAAGCCCTAACATCCCAGCCCTAAACCCTAAAGCCTAGTCTTACACACGAACCCTAAACCCTAGTCTCCAGTCCTACAAACTACCCTCCTTCCCTGCCCTAAACCCTGAAACCCAGTCCCGAACCCTAAAGCCTGGCCCTAAGCCCTAATCCCCGAGCCTGCAGCCCTAGCCCGCAGCCCTAAGCCCTAGCAGGGAGCCCCGAACCCTAAAGCCTGGCCCTAAGCCCTAATCCCCAGCCCTAAAACACAAGCCTTCCACCCTCACTCTCACCCCTAAACACTCACAACAACCCTTCCACCCTTATCCCAATTCCCACACACTTGCCCTGAGCCCTAAACCCTGGAATCCACATATAAGTCGCCCTCTTGTGGCTTTCATCTGCAATAACGCAGTACCGGCAATGTTAGCCAATGGCACGAAAGTGCACCTTGAAAACAGGCCCAAATTCGCATTTCCCCTCAACCTACGAGCAAACTACTATTTTTCTCAATAACTAGACATTCCCAACATACCTCCCAACCCCTTAAACACATTCCCAAAAATAGGGAACACCCCAAAATACCCTCCCAAACAACCGCATTACCGCGACCTCTGGGCCAGCCAATGTTAGCCAATGGCACGAAAGTACACTTACAAAACAGGCCAAAAGTACCCTTTCCCCTCCACCTACAACCAAACTGCTATTTTTCCCAGAAACTAGACATTCCCAACATTGCTCCCACACCCCTAAACTCCTTCCCAAAAACCTAGAACACCCCAACATACCACCCCAAAAACGTGCATTACCGCGACCTCGCATAAGGCCTAAAGTCGCGTCCAAAATGCACTTTCAAACTAGGCCCAAAACACCCCTTCCCCTCCATGAATTTTCTTCAAAACACTTGCAAACAAAATTAGACTTTCCCACCTCTGATCCCAGCTAACTACATCCACTTGGAACCACCTGGAACACCCTGCAATCGAACCCCAAAAACATGTAAACACTCACATTTAACATGGGCTCCTATGGCAGCTCCTTCCTTCCTCGACTTTCACGAAAAACACCCTTCCCATCGATCGATTCCTCCCAATCTTCCTGCACACCCATGAATTCCCCCTCCCTACCACTCACAGCAGCCCCGTTCCTCTGGAGCAAGTGGAACACCCTTAAAACCACTTCTCCACCACCCCAAAAACGCCCATTGGATAACATGGCGATTCAGGCCATCACTCAAAAAGTGCTTTTTTCGCACTTCCCCTACTTCGATCCTCTTGAAACTCACTGGGACATTAGTTCCAGCGATTATGAAGAATCTCAGCAAGAATTACACAAATCCATCCAGTGGAAGGGGTACGACTTTTGCGGCAAACACGCGCCCCCCGCAAACACGCAAAATCACCCCAAAATCAGCCAAATCTGGATCGATTTTTGCCAAACCACTGGAAAACCTTCCCAACACCAAACCACACAAGTCCAAACCAAATCCAGCCAAATCGGACCAACCCCAACCCAGCCAGACCAACACAAACCCTTCCAAAACACCAATATTGGCGAAACTGAATCGAGCCCTGAGCCCTAGACTCGGGGAAACCCTAGCAATTCCAACCCTAAGCCCTAGACACCTTCCCAACCCTACCTCCTAACCCTAGACACCTCCCCAACCCTACCTCCTAACCCTACACACTCCTCTGAACCCTAAACACCTAACCGCAACGACGCACACTCCCCTAAACCCTAGAAACAAGCCTCAACCCTACCCTCATACCCTAGTCCCCAGCCTTAAACCCTATTCCCAAGCCCCAAACCCTAGTCCGGAGCCCTAAAGACCCGTCCTGAGCCCTAAGCCCTACGTCCCAGCTCTAAGCCCTAACATCCCAGCCCTAAACCCTAAAGCCTAGTCTTACACACGAACCCTAAACCCTAGTCTCCAGTCCTACAAACTACCCTCCTTCCCTGCCCTAAACCCTGAAACCCAGTCCCGAACCCTAAAGCCTGGCCCTAAGCCCTAATCCCCGAGCCTGCAGCCCTAGCCCGCAGCCCTAAGCCCTAGCAGGGAGCCCCGAACCCTAAAGCCTGGCCCTAAGCCCTAATCCCCAGCCCTAAAACACAAGCCTTCCACCCTCACTCTCACCCCTAAACACTCACAACAACCCTTCCACCCTTATCCCAATTCCCACACACTTGCCCTGAGCCCTAAACCCTGGAATCCACATATAAGTCGCCCTCTTGTGGCTTTCATCTGCAATAACGCAGTACCGGCAATGTTAGCCAATGGCACGAAAGTGCACCTTGAAAACAGGCCCAAATTCGCATTTCCCCTCAACCTACGAGCAAACTACTATTTTTCTCAATAACTAGACATTCCCAACATACCTCCCAACCCCTTAAACACATTCCCAAAAATAGGGAACACCCCAAAATACCCTCCCAAACAACCGCATTACCGCGACCTCTGGGCCAGCCAATGTTAGCCAATGGCACGAAAGTACACTTACAAAACAGGCCAAAAGTACCCTTTCCCCTCCACCTACAACCAAACTGCTATTTTTCCCAGAAACTAGACATTCCCAACATTGCTCCCACACCCCTAAACTCCTTCCCAAAAACCTAGAACACCCCAACATACCACCCCAAAAACGTGCATTACCGCGACCTCGCATAAGGCCTAAAGTCGCGTCCAAAATGCACTTTCAAACTAGGCCCAAAACACCCCTTCCCCTCCATGAATTTTCTTCAAAACACTTGCAAACAAAATTAGACTTTCCCACCTCTGATCCCAGCTAACTACATCCACTTGGAACCACCTGGAACACCCTGCAATCGAACCCCAAAAACATGTAAACACTCACATTTAACATGGGCTCCTATGGCAGCTCCTTCCTTCCTCGACTTTCACGAAAAACACCCTTCCCATCGATCGATTCCTCCCAATCTTCCTGCACACCCATGAATTCCCCCTCCCTACCACTCACAGCAGCCCCGTTCCTCTGGAGCAAGTGGAACACCCTTAAAACCACTTCTCCACCACCCCAAAAACGCCCATTGGATAACATGGCGATTCAGGCCATCACTCAAAAAGTGCTTTTTTCGCACTTCCCCTACTTCGATCCTCTTGAAACTCACTGGGACATTAGTTCCAGCGATTATGAAGAATCTCAGCAAGAATTACACAAATCCATCCAGTGGAAGGGGTACGACTTTTGCGGCAAACACGCGCCCCCCGCAAACACGCAAAATCACCCCAAAATCAGCCAAATCTGGATCGATTTTTGCCAAACCACTGGAAAACCTTCCCAACACCAAACCACACAAGTCCAAACCAAATCCAGCCAAATCGGACCAACCCCAACCCAGCCAGACCAACACAAACCCTTCCAAAACACCAATATTGGCGAAACTGAATCGAGCCCTGAGCCCTAGACTCGGGGAAACCCTAGCAATTCCAACCCTAAGCCCTAGACACCTTCCCAACCCTACCTCCTAACCCTAGACACCTCCCCAACCCTACCTCCTAACCCTACACACTCCTCTGAACCCTAAACACCTAACCGCAACGACGCACACTCCCCTAAACCCTAGAAACAAGCCTCAACCCTACCCTCATACCCTAGTCCCCAGCCTTAAACCCTATTCCCAAGCCCCAAACCCTAGTCCGGAGCCCTAAAGACCCGTCCTGAGCCCTAAGCCCTACGTCCCAGCTCTAAGCCCTAACATCCCAGCCCTAAACCCTAAAGCCTAGTCTTACACACGAACCCTAAACCCTAGTCTCCAGTCCTACAAACTACCCTCCTTCCCTGCCCTAAACCCTGAAACCCAGTCCCGAACCCTAAAGCCTGGCCCTAAGCCCTAATCCCCGAGCCTGCAGCCCTAGCCCGCAGCCCTAAGCCCTAGCAGGGAGCCCCGAACCCTAAAGCCTGGCCCTAAGCCCTAATCCCCAGCCCTAAAACACAAGCCTTCCACCCTCACTCTCACCCCTAAACACTCACAACAACCCTTCCACCCTTATCCCAATTCCCACACACTTGCCCTGAGCCCTAAACCCTGGAATCCACATATAAGTCGCCCTCTTGTGGCTTTCATCTGCAATAACGCAGTACCGGCAATGTTAGCCAATGGCACGAAAGTGCACCTTGAAAACAGGCCCAAATTCGCATTTCCCCTCAACCTACGAGCAAACTACTATTTTTCTCAATAACTAGACATTCCCAACATACCTCCCAACCCCTTAAACACATTCCCAAAAATAGGGAACACCCCAAAATACCCTCCCAAACAACCGCATTACCGCGACCTCTGGGCCAGCCAATGTTAGCCAATGGCACGAAAGTACACTTACAAAACAGGCCAAAAGTACCCTTTCCCCTCCACCTACAACCAAACTGCTATTTTTCCCAGAAACTAGACATTCCCAACATTGCTCCCACACCCCTAAACTCCTTCCCAAAAACCTAGAACACCCCAACATACCACCCCAAAAACGTGCATTACCGCGACCTCGCATAAGGCCTAAAGTCGCGTCCAAAATGCACTTTCAAACTAGGCCCAAAACACCCCTTCCCCTCCATGAATTTTCTTCAAAACACTTGCAAACAAAATTAGACTTTCCCACCTCTGATCCCAGCTAACTACATCCACTTGGAACCACCTGGAACACCCTGCAATCGAACCCCAAAAACATGTAAACACTCACATTTAACATGGGCTCCTATGGCAGCTCCTTCCTTCCTCGACTTTCACGAAAAACACCCTTCCCATCGATCGATTCCTCCCAATCTTCCTGCACACCCATGAATTCCCCCTCCCTACCACTCACAGCAGCCCCGTTCCTCTGGAGCAAGTGGAACACCCTTAAAACCACTTCTCCACCACCCCAAAAACGCCCATTGGATAACATGGCGATTCAGGCCATCACTCAAAAAGTGCTTTTTTCGCACTTCCCCTACTTCGATCCTCTTGAAACTCACTGGGACATTAGTTCCAGCGATTATGAAGAATCTCAGCAAGAATTACACAAATCCATCCAGTGGAAGGGGTACGACTTTTGCGGCAAACACGCGCCCCCCGCAAACACGCAAAATCACCCCAAAATCAGCCAAATCTGGATCGATTTTTGCCAAACCACTGGAAAACCTTCCCAACACCAAACCACACAAGTCCAAACCAAATCCAGCCAAATCGGACCAACCCCAACCCAGCCAGACCAACACAAACCCTTCCAAAACACCAATATTGGCGAAACTGAATCGAGCCCTGAGCCCTAGACTCGGGGAAACCCTAGCAATTCCAACCCTAAGCCCTAGACACCTTCCCAACCCTACCTCCTAACCCTAGACACCTCCCCAACCCTACCTCCTAACCCTACACACTCCTCTGAACCCTAAACACCTAACCGCAACGACGCACACTCCCCTAAACCCTAGAAACAAGCCTCAACCCTACCCTCATACCCTAGTCCCCAGCCTTAAACCCTATTCCCAAGCCCCAAACCCTAGTCCGGAGCCCTAAAGACCCGTCCTGAGCCCTAAGCCCTACGTCCCAGCTCTAAGCCCTAACATCCCAGCCCTA
Organism: Triturus cristatus; assembly: GCF_964204655.1. Lineage (NCBI taxonomy): Eukaryota > Metazoa > Chordata > Amphibia > Caudata > Salamandridae > Triturus > Triturus cristatus. Next base: position 69,601 of record NW_028187426.1, read on the forward strand.
AACCCTAAAGCCTAGTCTTACACACGAACCCTAAACCCTAGTCTCCAGTCCTACAAACTACCCTCCTTCCCTGCCCTAAACCCTGAAACCCAGTCCCGAACCCTAAAGCCTGGCCCTAAGCCCTAATCCCCGAGCCTGCAGCCCTAGCCCGCAGCCCTAAGCCCTAGCAGGGAGCCCCGAACCCTAAAGCCTGGCCCTAAGCCCTAATCCCCAGCCCTAAAACACAAGCCTTCCACCCTCACTCTCACCCCTAAACACTCACAACAACCCTTCCACCCTTATCCCAATTCCCACACACTTGCCCTGAGCCCTAAACCCTGGAATCCACATATAAGTCGCCCTCTTGTGGCTTTCATCTGCAATAACGCAGTACCGGCAATGTTAGCCAATGGCACGAAAGTGCACCTTGAAAACAGGCCCAAATTCGCATTTCCCCTCAACCTACGAGCAAACTACTATTTTTCTCAATAACTAGACATTCCCAACATACCTCCCAACCCCTTAAACACATTCCCAAAAATAGGGAACACCCCAAAATACCCTCCCAAACAACCGCATTACCGCGACCTCTGGGCCAGCCAATGTTAGCCAATGGCACGAAAGTACACTTACAAAACAGGCCAAAAGTACCCTTTCCCCTCCACCTACAACCAAACTGCTATTTTTCCCAGAAACTAGACATTCCCAACATTGCTCCCACACCCCTAAACTCCTTCCCAAAAACCTAGAACACCCCAACATACCACCCCAAAAACGTGCATTACCGCGACCTCGCATAAGGCCTAAAGTCGCGTCCAAAATGCACTTTCAAACTAG
>NW_028187427.1:0-78359 GCF_964204655.1 Triturus cristatus
GTGGTATTGTTGGGAGTAACTTGGTTAACTCGATGCATTAGCCATATCTATTAATATTTAGTATTCACTTGTCATAGAACTGTTGCTATTCCTTCAGGAATCCTCTGACTCTTTCTTCTACTGGCGACTTATGTTAGAGGGTGTTCAGGAAGAGTCACTTGCTTGCATGGTTACCCCCTTTCAAGGGTTCCCCCTCTTCTACTTCTGCAGCTGCAAAGGGCTGTCTGGTGCCTGCACTGTACTGCCATTATGGTGGAGTGGTGGCCTTACTCCGTTGGTGACTTAAGGTTGCGTGAGTGGTGTGTGGCTGTACAACTCCTAAGACTGTTCTTTTCCTCTGGATCATGCCTCCTCAGAATATTCCCTTATACCGAAGGGCTCCCATGGCCTTGGGTGTTACATGGTCTTTTTTAATGCTCAGTAGCGCCTTGTCACTGCCTCTCCAAATAGACTTTTCCCAGCGAAAAGCACGTTCATTATAGCTGACTGGACCTCCTGCTTGAATGCAGAGATTCTCAGCCAAGTGTTTCTGCTTAAGGAGGTGGCTATGCAGAGCTGCCCACTGACAGTTTCTGCTGCATCTGACATGTATTGGCCATTGTCTTTGCTTCATGTAGCAACGTATTCAGCCGCTTTTTCCACTCCTCTGGCAGGTGTTCCATGAGCTCCTCCATCTCATCCCACCCCTATCTAGCAGGGTATTCTAGTAGGCTATCCACTGCGTTGCTGCTGACCTCTCAATCTTTTTACCCTCCATTTCTACTCTCTTGCTTTCATGAGAAAGGGTAGCCCCCCAAACACAGGGCTATATGCTCTCTTACATGCTGTTGCCACAATGAGGGAGTCAGATGGCATGTTCCCCGGATGTAGGTTGTGTCTTTCAAAGAAAAGCAAAACTTCTTTTATACCCTTGGTGTTATGGATTGGATGCAGCTGGTCCTTTGAATGCATCTCTGCCATGGTCCAGCATATTGGGTAGCATTGTGAGGAACTGGTTACTCTTCTGGTCGGGCAGTAGTGTTTCAAAGAAGAAGCATGCTCTGACTGCCTCTCTTCTAACTGAACCCCATAAGTACCTGCAGCTCTCTTGATGACTGCGTTGTATGCAGTGATGTCATCTGGCGGTGATGGGTTGAATGGATAGGATTCTGCCCCTTAGTCTGGATAGATGTCTTGCCATTCATCGGTTGGCTCTCTCATTTCTGAGAGTTCATCTTCTTGTTATTCCTCTAACTTGAACCAATCCTCTTCCATTTCTTCCTGGAGTTCTGGAGTGATTGTGTTTTCCAGCTCAAAGTCGGGTGCTTTGTTGCCTACGGCTCGCCGAATGTCGTGCCAATGTGCCCGGGTCTTCACAGCCAGAATTGAGCAGCTTTTTGCTGTCTCTCTCCCATGTATTGGAGCCTCTATTGAGGTTGAAGCGGGTTTCGAGGGAGTGTCTCTAGTGGTGTCCCTTGCCTTGGCCCTGTGTGGCTCTTCGGGCTGACTTTTGCTTATATCAAAGTTTCAGCGCTCCGTCCATCATCTCCTTGTGTTTGCTTTGCTTATATCAAGGCCGTTCTGTATGATATAGGCCTGCCATTTTTGTGGGTGACCCCAGACCCCAGACATAGCAAAACTGGTTAAAGAACGACTAAAGGAGTATTTATGGACGCAGGATTCAGGATTTTAAACATGTTAAAGCGGAAAGTCCAACAGACTATTTCCTAGACATTAGTCTCATTCCAGCTTATGAACCATTTCTTGATATGCTTCCTTGCCCCATCCCATTGTAACTTTTTTTTTAAATGGGGGTATGGAGTTCTGCCATTAAACAGTTTTTGTATAAAAAGGGGTGTACAAATATTTTAACTCTAACAAGTGTCCTTCACGTAACTTAGCAAAGGAAACTCCACATAACTTTTCCTTTTTCTGTCCTGCTTTTGATAGAGCATGAAAACTGTGGATTCGGCCAGTCTGTAAACTCATGGGTTTCCATCATCATGCGCACGCACTAAGCACTTTACGTTCAGATACCAGAAAGGTAACTGTTGTTAAGATGACAAAATCTTTGTATGCCACTTGATTCATCCACATGTGAAATGTTAAATCATTTGAGCAATGATATTTTAAAAGCACATTTTCCTCTCTGTATCCTTGTTGAATGCTGCTATGATATTATCGGAGTTTCTTTTTCTCATGTTTTATGTTTTTTGACTGATTTTGTGGCTTGTATGGGATTGTGTGTATTTATTGTTTTTCATTATTTTCTTTTTAGCCTTTTAACTGCTGTCCTCTGTTTTATGGATCTTTGTATCAGAAATAAACATTTTGATTGGCTCTTACACCTATTTTAAGTGGAGCAAATTAATTTCAGCTGGAGTTTATTATTGAAGTCCAAGCCTTAAGTGAACAATGTTTACAGTCATTCTATGTTGAACAGTCCATTTAAAGGCCTTCACGATGGCAGCATCAATTATGGATCCAGGATTGTTAAATGTAGGCCTGTTGCTTCAGCTCCAGGTCTATTCAACCACATCTTGTTTTGGGTCTGATGTGCATTTTTGATGTTGAAGTCTGGTTTTCTGTTTCTATCAACCGTCTGTGGAATCAGGCAACAGAAACGCAATAAAGTTGCCCTGAACGTGAACCGGGGGCATTTTATTATATAATTGTTAACCGTCTCATTTTGTTGCGGTCGAGACACAAACTTTTTTTTCTGTTACTGTCTGAACAAGGCATACCAATACCACAATTAACAGCTATCTCATACCCAAGGCATGTTGCTAGAAGTCCTGTAGATTAGCCAGATTTCCCACTCCTGAAGAAATCCCCACTAGACCTCTCTGTCCGCAGCAACTGCTGGAGCTGCCCTCATCTACCCTTCCTCAGCAAGATGATCAAGAAAGCAGTGTACACATCCTCAAGAAAACATCAACAGCAATAATCCATGCCGCTATCTTTCATGCTCCATATATCCTACCAGAGCAGACCCTGCCAGCCAACAAGTAGTGATCAACCACCTCTTGACCACAGAGAAGGTTTAATTCTACTTCACACTTCCATCCTATCCTCATTAACATCCTAACATAGCAAATGAGATTTGCCAGTAATGTCCTCCACTGGCTCTCCTACTACTTATCTAACTGACTTCAGCGCATCGAGATGGGGACCTTGTGATCCCAAAAGCATGACTCACCTGAGGAGTACCCCATGACTCCATCCTGCTACTAGGCATCTTCCAGCTACATGGAGCCCCTTGGAAACTTACTCATCAGTCATATCAAAACTCACCAACAACAGTGACCCACAACTATATATGAAAGTGTTCTGTGCTCTCCACATTCAGAAACTCAAGCATTGCCCCACCTCATTCAGACCCTGATGTAGACAGAGCACCTACATGAAATTCAGTCGGACAAATATTGAGTTCCTAAAAAAAGGAGAACAAAAATGAGTCCAAAACTGGAACAATAACAGGAATTGGAATGGCCTCAACACTAAACTATCAGACACAGCCAAGTCACTCAGGTTCATCATTGACACCAACCTCTCTCAAAGAACAAGTCACCAAGAGGACCTAGACGGAATGGTACCCGCATTCCCACTTGAAAAAAAAGTTAAAGTGTTTGTTTGGAAACCAATTTCTGCCCTCATACTTGTGTGTCTGGATTGAAGCAAAGTCTTGCTCCGCAGCCTCGAGATAGTACATGGACCCTCAAAAGGCTGGATACAGCCATGACAGGTCTTAACAGAGGCCTAAAGAAATGCAGTCAAATCACTGCAACCCTGATGCAACTCCTGAGTCTCCCCTAGCATGCCCAGATCACTTCCAAGACCTGCTGCATCACCTACATGGCAACAACGAACAGCTCCCTCCCTACCCCGCTGACAAATGAAACATTACTGACGGATCTTGACATACCCACATCTAGATCTTCAGACTGGGGATGATAAACTGTAAGAAGGAGAACAACAGGAGGTGAGACTGTTCCATCAACGCAATAAGGATCTGGATCTTTAGAAATGTTCTACCCGCTGTAAATGTCTTTGGATCAGAGTACTGGCTGCAGGCTCTCGACAAGCTCTGAACAGCCCTCCGCTGTCCTAGGCTAGGTTTGCACTATACTAGCACCCATATAGACATGAATACATTCTAAGTTTCAAAATCTCCTTGAGACCTTATGTCTGACACAATTAACAAAAGTAATTTCCCATTATACTCTGAACCAATCAACGAGCGAATATTGAGAGGCTGAAACCAGATTGGGCTAAAATAACAAACACTTTCTCTAAATGTAGTTTCAGGCTACTATTACATACCTGAAGGTTCAGAAAGTAAGGTAATTTTATTTCCCAACAAATCAAGCTAATATTCTAAAGTGAACTTTTCTTGCTGCAGAGGAAATTAAGTTAAAGCACAGACTTGATCATGGCAAATGATGATGCCGTTAATAAAAACAAATCAAAGTGGAGCACTAAGAACCAACACAGCATTTCTGCAAAGCTCAAAATACATTTTGCTGGATAAACATAATGAAGTATATTATATTAGCTATGATTGTGTTTAACTAGTTTATAATCCAAAGCTCTAAAACGAAACATTATTTGCAAAACTGTGTCGGCTGTGAAACTGATGGTTTTTTGCAAAACTCTCAGAGCCATCTAATTAATTTGCAAAACTCAAATTTATCACCGATTGTAGAACTGAAAGTATAGCTATAACTGCAGCATAAACATGAAGCTGGGGTAAATTTAAATATTGAATTCTGGCAAATAAACATGAATCAGTATGTATATGGTAATGAGGAAGACGTAAGGGATGCAACAAATTATTACTGTGACATTATTACCCCTACTTGGTGGAAAAAAGATTTTATTTAACTTTTGTAAAATATTTTATTTTGTCAAGTGATCACTTGTTTTATCCCTTTACAAAACCCCTCTTAGTACGCCTGTTCTTGTCTGATAACATGGATTTTCCTGTATGAACAAGTTACTTACCGTCAGTTTCTCATAGATGTTCTGTCTAACTGCTGGTTCCTCACCTTTTGAATATACCCCATGAGTCAGAATGGATCCCAAAAATCTTTAGCAGTACTCCTGAGAACTAATGGATGGCATTCTGACCCACGTCATACCACGCTATCCAAAGTGTCGTTGCTTGCGTTGTTTTTAGCCCAGGAAGACCTTACTTTGGGCATGCTACAGCGGTTCTTAATCTTTTGAATTCTATGGGCTGCCACTAAATCACTCCTGGAATCAGCAGACCCAGCTTTAGCAATTTCTAAGATTTGATCAAGTATAAATCAAACAGATTTATAAATTATTACATACTTTATTTAATTAGCAAACAAAAGAAGGCAAATAAATCGAAATCATAATTTTAATGTGAATGTTGGAGCTTTTCAAAATGTAGTTTTAGTTCTAAAAGGCAAAGCTATATGTTAGACTCATGCATTTTGCATTGTTTTTTTTTACTCCCAGTGCCCGCTCTGTTTGTAGGCGCATACCAGTGCTGCATCATTGGGGCCATCAATCGTTCGTACTAGATTCCGTTTTCTGTACTTGTTCTGCCCTCATGTATCAAAATCAGGGTCTGATGTGGGCACAGAATAATGTGTACGACAATTGTCTTTTGGCCTTAGCTCTGAAGTTATTCTACGAAGATTGGTAAGTTTAAGGGGAAATGGCAACCCCATTTGTAAACGCTGGGAAGTAACAAATCTGATAATATGCTCATGTTCGCCACCTGTCAAAAGTTAAAAGAATTCTGGCTTACCGTGGGTGAGACGATCTCCCTCTCATTGGGTATTACTATGGAGGTAAGAACGATCTTAATCATGTTTGGGATAAGGCAACAGGATGCAGGGGGCCTATGTTTAATCACAAAGCACAGAATCTAATGTTCTATCTAATTTTAATTGCGAGAAGAGAAATCTGCAAATTATAGACTCAAGCCTCTCCACCCTCTTGGCATGCGCGGAGAAACTCTGTGGTCTTTTTGAGAAGATGGCAAGATGAGAGAAAGGAGGGTGGTGACTTTTGGGATATGCTGAGGTTCTGATCAAATGTATTCGTCCAATGATTACATCTTCTTAAAGCAGTCAGGCAATGGAGTAAGATAGATTCAGGGAAGCCCAGTTAATATGCTTAAAGAGGAAAGTCCAATATTTGGAGCACGTGGACCCCAGATACCATAATGGTGCTCATTTCAATAAATGGAAAGGATATGAGGACAAAAAAAATAAAACTAATTGGTAAATTTGGATGTATGAGAGGTGGCTCATTCCAGCAACTGAGAACAGTAGTTCAGTTTTGGATCCACTATGTTTCAGGAAGTACCCACTAATTTGAGATTCACGGCCCCAAAATGCAAGTTTCTCGGACTCAGTGTTGGTTTTGCTTTTTAGTAATAAATAGAAAACCATCATTGAAACAGGCATTGCGGGGTAGATCTTGATCACTTAAAACCCTAAGATGGGAAAAAGTTTAGGTGGTTGCCAAAGAAAGATGATGGATATGTATAGCATTGCCAGCAAAGGTCACTTTGTGGGACAACACACCAGCCAAACGAGAGGTGGACAAAAAAGTGGGCCACTTTAAGTGATAGAAATCGAAGTTAAGGGTATGAAACCACAGGAAAGGAAAACGTCTAGGACTCCTGTTACCATGTTGCCTTTGTGAGGTAACAAAGTAGATCTATTAGTCTGCAGAGTTTGGTCGCATTACGCCCATCATCGAGCGAAAGGAGGTGACAAAGAGGGATAATCCAGTTAACACGCTGTTTGGTAGAAGCCCTGTAGGCACTCCTCATCCTCCACTGCCTGGCATCTCACGGGGCAAAGTTTGGAAGAGTTGACATTACTGTTCCAGGTGGAGGTAAAAGAAGCAGTTGGTAAAATCCCCAATCTAAATGTAATTTAAGGAGACCTAGACATTGGCATATTCACATAATCCTTAAAATCTTCAAAATAAGAGCCACATTTAAAAGGCAGATACAGATCCGTAAGACTGCCCGAAGGAACGGCAGAGATTTTGGAGCCAAAGACAACATTCCAGTAGTGATCTTTAATAAGACCACGAGAGCTGCTGGTCATTGATGTCAGGTGATACCAAAAATATGGACAATTGCAACTTAACCAGTCATGTTTTCGTATAGGATAGCCAAGGGATCCTTGGGGCCAGTTAGCGTGCTAAAATGTCAGTAAGTCACTCTCCTTCTGGAGCACGTTGCTTGGTTGTCCATACCTGGAACAGTATAAAACAGGCATAAGATGGGCTATGTATGAACTTTGCCTAATGCCAAGACCAAGCCTTAAAGGAGGTAATGGCGTGTCTTTTGATAGCCTCAACAAGGATCTTAAAAAGGAGTTTTCACATTTATCTAGCACATCAAGATTGCAAAAGCCCCTCAGATCAGAACCATAGAGAGCGGCACTGCATGGTTGGGCTCTACACTGGTGTAACGAAACTCGAGGGGGCCACCCTGCAAGGCATGTGCAGGGGCCCCCTCTGGGCTCAATCAGGAGCTCTGCTCTGCTGCCCGAGTGCTGTGCTAAGGGGGCCCCCTGGAGCTTGGGGGCCCCCCGCACCGCGTGGGCTGCGGGGGCCTGTGTTACGCCCCTGGGGCTCTATATAGTTCCAGTGCCGGTGAAATAGGAGAGGAAGAGGCTTTATTTTCAAATCTAACAATAGACCCAGCTCTGTGCTTAAGGGACAAAGAGCTTTTCCCTAGCTGTGCAAACCAACCAGTGGAATCTGACAATCTCATCCCTAGTTAATCGCATTCTAGCACCCTTTCTAATTTGGCTCCATCTTAATCCACATTCCCTTTAATATTCTTTCTATGTGTAAATATCATATATTTTGTTTTAGATTTGCTTATTTCAGGGCGGTAGTCTTTGCAAAATAGATTGGACTTCCCAAGAGAACATTGAGTCCCAAGGCAGTTTTAGATAAAAGGAGGGAATCATCTGCAAATAGCCAACTTGGTACTTTAGAGCCAGCAAATTTGGGTGCATCATTCACACAATTCATTAGGTAGGGAAGAGATCATTGACAAATAATGAAAATAGTGTAGAGGCAAGGACGCACCCTTGCCGAACACCACGCCCTATTGAAAAGTTCTCTGTATTTTCCCCCGGGTCCCATTTGACTATGGGAAGATTATCGGTGTACAAATTTCAAATCAGCATCAGTAGCCCTAAAGGAACCCCAATTTTCATAATAACCTCCCAAATGTTGCCCTTGGGACAAGGTCAAATGGCTCTCAAAGATCTACAAAGGTGACAAAAAGCACCCCCAATCAATGATGACGGCTTTCATTTTAGGTTACAAAAATGTAAAAGATCTGATCCACATTACTTGTATTGGCAATAAAGCCTGCTTGAAGGTGTGCGAGAGCCAGTGGAGGGACTGAGTGAGGTAAAGAATAAGTCAGGCGCCTCACCACTGTACGTTCCACTGCTGTACCCATAGCACTTCACTTATATCACTTCACCTATGATGGGGACGCACAGCTGTGCAAGGGACGGGCTCATTACGCAGTGAGGGTGCAGCAATTGGTACAGGGGCATCTGGGCAGGTAGTCCAGGCTGAAAAGGAACAGTTGGCAAGGGAGTGGCGCATCGCGCAGTGAGGGTGCAGCAATTGGTACAGGGGTCTCTGGACAGGCAGTCCAGGCTGAAAAGGAACAGTTGGCAAGGGAGTGGCGCATCGCGCAGTGAGGGTGCAGCAATTGTTACAGGGGCATCTGGGCAGGTAGTCCAGGCTGAAAAGGAACAGTTGGCAAGGGAGTGGCGCATCGCGCAGTGAGGGTGCAGCAATTGGTACAGGGGTCTCTGGACAGGCAGTCCAGGCTGAAAAGGAACAGTTGGCAAGGGAGTGGCGCATCGCGCAGTGAGGGTGCAGCAATTGTTACAGGGGCATCTGGGCAGGTAGTCCAGGCTGAAAAGGAACAGTTGGCAAGGGAGTGGCGCATCGCGCAGTGAGGGTGCAGCAATTGGTACAGGGGTCTCTGGACAGGCAGTCCAGGTTGAAAAGGAACAGTTGGCAAGGGAGTGGCGCATCGCGCAGTGAGGGTGCAGCAATTGGTACAGGGGTCTCTGGACAGGCAGTCCAGGTTGAAAAGGAACAGTTGGCAAGGGAGTGGCGCATCGCGCAGTGAGGGTGCAGCAATTGGTACAGGGGTCTCTGGACAGGCAGTCCAGGTTGAAAAGGAACAGTTGGCAAGGGAGTGGCGCATCGCGCAGTGAGGGTGCAGCAATTGGTACAGGGGTCTCTGGACAGGCAGTCCAGGTTGAAAAGGAAGGCCAGTACAGCACACATCCATCCAATCAATGCCTACACTCTGCTCTGCTGCTACCTGAGTTCTATCATTGGTTCTATGACACCTGTCGCTCATCAACTCGAGCAAAGCTTGCATGGTGGGTCCCCATTCTTGTATTCACCCTTCACAACAAGCCATAGAGAAGTTCACACACACACTCTGGAGTCCTCTCCCTGAGTAAATGCAGGACCTCCATGGGGTATATCTGCAAGTTCAAAAATATATGGTAAAACAAAAAAGAACAGAACCACTCTGCATAGGGCTGAGGAAAAAAAAGAAAAGGTAAAGCAAGTTGGTCTAGCTCTCATGTGCAACACATGTATATACAAGCATTCACAAATGCTGTTCCATGTCTGGAATGCTCGAATTCTGTTTATCACATTAAACACTGTCCTACCTGTTTTGTCAATGATCTGAAAAAAGTATCATAAAATGATTGCTTACTCTATGGACTGCATATAGTTGATAAGGAATTGAATGTGACAAAAAACGTGATGGATTCAGTGTACTGTTCAGATGTAAAAATGACCCCGTGCATTTCAAGAAAAGCACTTGCCAGCAGGCGGCGTGATACACCACAGAGGCAATGGAATGAGGTAAGAAAGTGCACTTCTCTCGAAGAGCAAATCCCTCTCTTGATATATTTTAAAGAATTGGTAACCCTTAGCTAAAAAAGACATTTGTGTTTTCAAGCAAGACCTAAAAGATAGATCTACATATAAATTGCTTAGATATAGCGTAATATCACACATCAAGACGTTTCCTGTTGAGATGTCGGTCACCATACCCACATCAGTATGTGGACTTATTGGAAATTACAAGCGCCCTATGACAAGGCATAAACAAGCATTGGGGAAGCCAGGCGGCCTCACCATTATGGCCTATTGGAATGTTAGCAGTGCAAGGATATAAGTTAGCGCCTTCACCACTTCGAGCATTGTCAGACTGAGTACCGAGATGAGGCCGGTCACCTCTACACCCTTCCTCGCCTTCACCACTTCGAGCGTTGTCAGACCGAGTACCGAGATGAGGCCGGTCACCTCTGCTCACTTCCGCACCTTCACCACTTCGAGCATGGCCAGACCGAGTACTGAGATGAGACCGGTCACCTCTGCTCACTTCCGCACCTTCACCACTTCGAGCACTGTCAGACCGAGTACTGAGATGAGACCGGTCACCTCTGCTCACTTCCGCACCTTCACCACTTTGAGCGTTGTCAGACCGAGTACAGAGATGAGGCCGGTCACCTCTGCTCACTTCCGCACCTTCACCACTTCGAGCATGGCCAGACCGAGTACTGAGATGAGGCCGGTCACCTCTGCTCACTTCCGCACCTTCACCACTTCGAGCGTTGTCAGACCGAGTACTGAGATGAGACCGGTCACCTCTGCTCACTTCCGCCCCTTCACCACTTCGAGCATTGTCAGACCGAGTACAGAGATGAGGCCGGTCACCTCTGCTCACTTCCGCACCGTCACCACTTCGAGCGTTGTCAGACCGAGTACTGAGATGAGACCGGTCACCTCTGCTCACTTCCGCCCCTTCACCACTTCGAGCATTGTCAGACCGAGTACAGAGATGAGGCCGGTCACCTCTGCTCACTTCCGCACCTTCACCACTTCGAGCATTGTCAGACTAAGTACTGAGGTGAGACCGGTCACCTCTGCTCACTTCCGCACCTTCACCACTTCGAGCATTGTCAGACCGAGTACAGAGATGAGACCGGTCACCTCTGCTCACTCCCGCACCTTCACCACTTCGAGCGTTGTCAGACTGAGTACAGAGATGAGACCGGTCACCTCTGCTCACTCCCGCACCTTCACCACTTCCAGCATTGTCAGACCGAGTACTGAGGTGAGACCGGTCACCTCTGCTCACTTCCGCACCTTCACCACTTCGAGCGTTGTCAGACCGAGTACAGAGATGAGGCCGGTCACCTCTGCTCACTTCCGCACCTTCACCACTTCGAGCATTGTCAGACTAAGTACTGAGGTGAGACCGGTCACCTCTGCTCACTTCCGCACCTTCACCACTTCGATCATTGTCAGACCGAGTACAGAGATGAGACCGGTCACCTCTGCTCACTCCCGCACCTTCACCACTTCGAGCGTTGTCAGACTGAGTACAGAGATGAGACCGGTCACCTCTGCTCACTCCCGCACCTTCACCACTTCCAGCATTGTCAGACCGAGTACTGAGGTGAGACCGGTCACCTCTGCTCACTTCCGCACCTTCACCACTTCGAGCGTTGTCAGACCGAGTACAGAGATGAGGCCGGTCACCTCTGCTCACTTCCGCACCTTCACCACTTCGAGCATGGCCAGACCGAGTACTGAGATGAGACCGGTCACCTCTGCTCACTTCCGCACCTTCACCACTTCGAGCGTTGTCAGACCGAGTACAGAGATGAGACCGGTCACCTCTGCTCACTTCCGCACCTTCACCACTTCGAGCGTTGTCAGATTGAGTACCGAGATGAGACTGGTCACCTCTGCTCACTTCCGCACCTTCACCACTTTGAGCATTGTCAGACCGAGTACTGAGATGAGACCGGTCACCTCTGCTCACTTCCGCACCTTCACCACTTCGAGCATGGTCAGACCGAGTACAGAGATGAGGCCGGTCACCTCTGCTCACTTCTGCACCTTCACTACTTCCAGCGTTGTCAGACCGAGTACAGAGATGAGACCGGTCACCTCTGCTCACTTCCGCACCTTCACCACTTCGAGCATGGCCAGACCGAGTACAGAGATGAGACCGGTCACCTCTGCTCACTTCCGCACCTTCACCACTTCGAGCGTTGTCAGATTGAGTACAGAGATGAGACCGGTCACCTCTGCTCACTTCCGCACCTTCACCACTTTGACCATCATATTTGTTGTCTTTTATAATGTTTGCCTGCTCGTCATTTAGTTTAACAAGCGGATTCGCATTCCGCCATCCCTTATTCTCAAGCAAAACTGCCATTTTAGACCCTTCATGACTTTTGTGGGCTTTGAAAACTGACTCTCCTTTCGCTGCTCTCATTGTTCTTTTTCACCAATACTTAATCCGCAGGCATCACATTCCTTTCCTTCGCAGGTTTTACATTGTCAAAATACTTCTTACTGGCATTCGGTTTGTTTCTCGCATGTTAAACAATGTCTACTAAATCCAACACAGTATTGCGGAGGCCTACTTTATCACCCAACCGCCAAAAAGCACTTTGATGCCTCATCAGGGGTAATAAGCGCTATATAAATACAACTACAACCAGGCAAGATTCAAAGCAGACAATGGTTTCCTACCTTTCTACAAAACGAATGGGGGAACACAGGTTTCCCATCCCATCCTCCGAAAATGTGGCAGATTCTTCTCAAAATAAAGCTTCAGCAATGCCAGAAACTTTCATTAAGTGTGAGTTTACTCCATGAAGGACAGCACTGCAACCTTCAAAGTGCCTGCTCACATCTACCCATTCTAGAACCTCATACTTTATGACATGGACATGTTCCAAATAAGATGCACGAGGAAAGAACCTGGAAGCTGCATCCCCAGGTATGCTATGGGTTAAAGAACGGAATGTGTCCAAGGCTGTGACTGCATAATGAGGGTGGGTGGAATACAACCGGCAACATCATGCTGATGGGTCCAGACGTGTTAGGCTTTTTCAATCACATCATACTAGGCCAGGAGATGGTTTTCACCATCAAAGGATAGAAAAAATGGGACCTCGTTTTATAATTGCAGAAAACCGAAATCATTCCCACTGATTGGTCATTATGCAAGAAAATGTTTATTTAAGGATTTAAAAAAAAAAAAACAGGTACGAGTCATAAAAAGAATCATTAAAAAAGGGAAAGACATCTTTCTAGGGGAAGCTGTACGTACATCACTGTGTCATTTGTTTTCACAATCTACTTACTCGACAAGACCTACAAACAGACAACTTTCTCACACTATCAGACACTCGCAGGCAAAACAATACAACACAAGGTCCTAGTGACAGTATGCAGATCTGCTTCCAAAATCTGGGGGCCCAAACAGTGCACAAAAGTATCATTTTGAGAAGGTAAAATCTCAATCTTGAATAAGGACACATGGATTCTACATCAGGAAGGGGCGCTTTAATAAGCAAACATCCCATCAGTTTGGTAGAATTTTAACATTCATACATTTAAGGTGAGAGGAAACATTTAGGTTCTGCCTGGGATGGGCACCCGTGAAAAGTATGAGTACAGCCATAAGCTAAGTTTGAGGTTACTCATGTCAGTTGCATTTAGTTTCCATCCTGGAAGCACACACATTTGCTCCCAATACAAGGCAGGAGTAAATGGGTTACAACATGTTTGATTGGGAGTGTATAGACAGCAGGGGTTTCTCCACCAGAATATTTGCATGTTAGAGTTACATGTTGAAATACACGTTTAAACATGAACAATCTCTTGTCTGGACAAAAATCTGGATATGCCAATGTGAGAAAACAGAGCCCTCCCTGAAATGTACACAGATACTTGTAGGATTCTTTGGAACTTCTGAAAAGTCCAAAAATGTGTTCCAAGCAAAAGGAGCAATGTTACAAGAGCAAACCTTAGAGATTTCCAAATGCCCCTTCATGGATCAGACACACAGAGAGTGCTGCACACCTTTGCAGGGGGAAGCATGGATGAGCAGCCATGAGGAACTGGAGCAGTTTAACCACCAAGAAGGGCAAGGCCTTCTCAAGACAAATTGCACATGCCTCTTCTGCATGAAGAAAAGGGATTAATAAAGCATTTCTTTGCTGAGCTTTTACGAGATAATGAGCATTCAAGAGGTGAAGACAAGTTGTTGCTCTATAAACATTCTAATTGCGATTTCTTCTGTCTCGCTTGTTCTAAACCGGAATATAAGGCCTCAGGCATCTGCCATGATCAGGGGGCATATGTATCAAATGATTTCGTATTCGCAAACGCTGCGAATCGCAAAAAAACAGCGTTTGCGAATACAAAATCGCAAAACGCGATGTATGAGCTATTTTCGCATCGCATTATTAAGGAATCGCTTATTTTGCGATTCCTTAATTTTGCGTAAGCATTTAAGGAATCGTAAATTGAGTTTCCTTAAACGCTATGTAACAAGCACCCAAGTTGTGCGATTTCTCCTTAAGAAATCGCAAATTTCCACCAACTTCAAGTTGGTGGCAATTAGCGATTTCTTGGAAAAATGCACTTTTTGGCATTTTTCAAGGTGCATGTGGCACACATACATGCCCTTAGGGCATGTATGTGCGCCATATGCGCACACATGCTCATTTTAGGGGTGCATCAGGGTGTCCTTATGACACCCTTGAAATTATTCTTAATTTGCGATTCTCTAATTGAGAATGACTTCCCATTCATTTCTATGGGCCTCCTGGCCCATAGGAATGAATGGGAAGGTATTCCTTAATTGCGATTTCGCAATTTGCTAATCGCAATTAAGGAATAACAAGAAATTGCAAAATATTTGCAAATTTTTAAATACATCCCGTTTTGCGATTCTCAAATAGCGATTCTCCCAAAAAATCGCTATTTGAGAATCGCAATAACGGATTTTGATACATATGCCCCCAAGTCACTTAGAGTGGGGAGTCCCAACTAAATTGCTTAGCGCAATGCTGTGATGCAAAATGTAGTGCCATGCCATTGTGCAACTTTAATTCTAGCTGCCACTACTGTTATAAGAGCTCTCAAGACCAAATACTTCTAGCAGTGTTTTTTTTTTTTAAAGGTCGTTTCTGAGCACTCTACTAAACAAACCAGAACAAAGCTGTTGATTTAAAACATAACCTGAATTTGCATGGTTGTTGGTCACCCATTAACCGGAGAACGTGGCCCGCGTTTAAGTTCTCCACAAACATCAGAGTGTGATTTACAGCTGCCAAGTCCAAATCACAGGCAAGGAGGACTGAGCAGGTATCTTTCTGCAGTCAGTAAATGGAGTGCTTTGATTTGCTAACAATAGTCGTGAATAAAATCTTCTATTTATACATGGCCACTTTCACTGCTGTATAAATGAATACCTATATTTGTGTGCATATTTAGTATGAGGTTTCACCCTAGAATCAAAGCCCTGCAGGGGAACTGTACGTTTTCATTGAGAGAGCCCCTATTTTAGATTTAGTGAATCTACAGAAGAGCTGAGATATAAAATTAATCTAAAAACAGCAGCATTCTAGACCTGGCACCTATATAAAGACCAATAGCCATTGAAGATGTTCTGGAACTACTACCATTGGGGAGACGCAGCGCCAGTGTTTGTGGGCTAGCGGACGCCAGGAACACCGAACTTCAAGCCCCAGGAGCCTGAGGGGCAGCACCAGCAGCGGAGGTCCCGCCCCCTGTCACCGGGGACCGTTCTTGTGCACCTCGCGCCTCCCGCTTCGCGGGAAACGGAGCGCCAGTGTTAATGGGCTAGCGGACGCCAGGAACACCGAACTTCAAGCCCCAGGAGCCTGAGGAGCAGCACCAGCAGCGGAGGTCCCGCCCCCTTGCACCGGGGAGCAATCTTGTGCACCTCGCGCCTCCCGCTTCGCGGGAGACGCAGCGCCAGTGTTTGTGGGCTAGCGGACGCCAGGAACACCGAACTTCAAGCCCCAGGAGCCTGAGGGGCAGCACCAGCAGCGGAGGTCCCACCCCCTGTCACCGGGGACCGTTCTTGTGCACCTCGCGCCTCCCGCTTCGTGGGAGACTCAACGCCAGTGTTTGTGGGCTAGCGGATGCCAGGAACACCGAACTTCAAGCCCCAGGAGCCTGAGGGGCAGCACCAGCAGCGGAGGTCCCGCCCTCTGCCACCGGCGACCATATTTTAACATCTCGCGCACCCCGCTACGCGGGACGCGCGCGGGCGAGCGCCGGGCCAAGCCCGGGCGGGCCATTTGTGGCCGTTAGGGGCTGGTAGAGGCTGGGCAGGGCCACCCCCCTGAGGTGTGAAATCCTGACCTGCTCCCACTGATGAAAGTATTTAAGGTACTGTGAATAGACTTAAGGCTATATTAACCCTCTGTGGACTCATAGTCTGTGCATACTGTGACGCCTTTCTTCATTTCTGGACAGTGGCTGGGTTTATTGTTTGCATTGGCACTTGCCCTTTGCTATTGCACAACTGCTTGGGCCCACCACGATGGGTAAGAGAAAAAGCACAGAGGGAGGGTTGGTGGCTAGTAGTAAAAGAGGGAAAAAAGCTAAAAATACAACCCATGGTGCTATGAATTGTGTATTGTCCAGAATTGAGGAGATTGTTAATGAATGTGAGGAGTCGCTTGGGAGCGGGAGTTCTGACGCCACTACAGAAGAGGGGTCTAAAGTGGCCAAGCCCGTTTTTAAAAATGCTAAAAAGATGATCCCAGCGATGTTCTCTAACTCACAACAAAGAACTAATGCGCATGGATTAGCCACTCCCCTGTCAAAGACTGCTGACGACCCCTGAGCCATCGTAGCACAGACTACGTCAATTGAGCATGTAACTGTCCCAGATTCACATACTTACGAGCCCCCTCATAACCCTGTTTTATGTTCTAATAGGTTTTCAGTACTCGATTCAAATCCTGATAAAACCAGCCTATCATCTGACAGGGTGTTACCTACTCATTCAAGCCTTGCCAGGTCTTCAGCTGGCTCCTTGGAAAAACTGCAGGCTAGAATTATTAGGTTGGAAGAGCTGGTTGCAGCTCTTAATAACAGGGTGGCGAGCCTCGCTGTAGATCGAGGTACGCCTTCGGCCTTCCCTGTCCTAGTACCATCTTCTGGGTCCACACTTACCCAGAAGCTGAGAGACCTGGTCCCTCCCTCCTGTCCCCAGCCAATTGACTCTTTAGCTGCACCCCAAGGCAGGGTTCTAGGGGAGGGTAATAATAAGTCATCTCCCACCTCTAGGTCCTTTGCCGATGTCACACGAAACCTGGCTTCCAACAGGCTGATAAACACTCACTTCCAGGCTAGGACAGGTACCCACGCTACCCCTCCCTTTAGTAGGGGTGAGCATGGTCCCCCTCCATGTTCTGTGGTCGGGGGTCCTAGGTTCCATCACTCCCCTGCAAAGCCCTTTGTTTATATGACACAGGTTCCGAAAATGAATAATCGAGGTGGATTCGAAAGAAGTGAGTCACTGCACAATAAATTTATTCATTGGCTGAGGCACACCAGAGGCTGCAGATCAATTATCAGAGATGATATATTGAGAGTGCGTCGGCTGTCTAGAGTGGATTCGCCACTGGACTGTGTAGAGATCGAGCTCAGAGATCTAACCCTAGCAGAAAACCTAATTTTGCTGGAATATAGGACGTCACCACCCGCACACTCCTCCATCCGTAGCTCCTTGGTCTGGTCCCAATTTAGTGAGCAGGCGGACTCAGGCCTTAGACAGGTGGATTGACTAATGAGTCCCCACATAAATGTTCCTTCATTAACCCTTGAAAGCCCCTCTTTTGAGGGCATAGGTCTGTTTCCTGCCCTCCATTTACACCCTCCAGGGGATAGCTCAGTTGATTCTGTAATATCAGGTGCAACTTCAGGGGGGGGCCTTGATAGGGGGCGCCCAATAACCAGGGAAGGAGTTGTAGTTCCCCCATCCATTTTGCATCCCCCCGAGAGTTATCCATTTCCTATCATGGAATATTGCCGGCTTAAAAAGGAATCTCGCCGATCCTGTGTGGAACGATTTTATCAATAAATTCGATGTCATCCTTCTTCAGGAAACTTGGTGTTTGGAACCATTCCATAGATCTGGGTTCACTACCTATTTTGGTCCGGCAATTAGTTCCCCTAGAGGACGCCCATCGGGGGGCCTCTTAATTTGGGTAACCACCGATCTGAACTGGGTAGTTAAGAGCAATGTAAGTGTGTCTCATGACATCCTCCATCTATCTGTTGTTGGGTCTGAACCCCATTCCTCCTTAGAAATTTTTAACATCTACGCTAGAGGGTTGTCAGGTGCGCAAGCGAGCCCTACGTTATCAGTCCTCGAGTCCGAGCTATCAGCTCTTCACACCGCCGCGGGACTCGTAGTAGCTGGTGATTTTAACTGCACCTTTGAGCCCCTTAGCGATGATGACATCCTGGGCACGGAAGGAGCGGATTCAAAGCAAGGCATCCCCCAACTTGGACTCCCGCCACTTAAAAAGTGGTCAAAAAGGGCTGTCCAAATTACTGCCTTGACCTTAGAGTTCAACCTAAGGGAGACAAATGGCCGATCCCGCTCCGATACCAGGGGAGCACCTACATTCACCAGAACCAGGGTTCCATCGCGCATAGACTACATCTTGCTGGACGTCGAGCTGTGGCCGGATCTCATTGATATGGAAGTTATCTCTAGGCAGGAGAGCGACCACAACCCGCTAACTATGCAACTTAAACGCGATATGTCTACCACATCTATCGAGCCTATTGGAGCCCAGATACTCTGGTCCAGAGAGGTCGTCCCGTCCAACTGCAATAGACGGCTCAAATGGTCTAGAGTTGCTAAACGAGAGGTAGATCTGGGTACGATCAAAATCATTGTGGCAGAAAGTACAGGCTTATTGGAGGCTGCCTTGGCCAGTCCCCCCAACTACTTGCTAATAAGGGGTTTTAATGAGATATATCTCGAGACCGTTGAAAAGGTGGGGAAGTTCTTTGAATCAAACGCTAATGGGGACCGTAAGCCATCCCGACTAAATACGGAAAACTTGTGGTTTTCGCGTGATTGCAGGGAAAGGAGACAGGAACTTACTAGGGCTCTAAAATCAAAGGATCAGCCCTCTATTGCCTGTGCTCGAAAATCTTATTATAGTACCATAAAAAAAGCCCGGCGTTTATGGGAAGAAGACCACTGGCAGGACCTGAAATGTGCAGCACGACGGAAAGACTCAACTTTGTTTTGGGATCTTATAAACATCAGAGCTAGGGGTGGGGCAGATCCAATCCCAAACCACATAACTGGGCGCCAGTGGTTTGACCATTTTTCTGGCCTATACTCTCTCGGAGAAGATTCTTCTCCGATGGTAGTGGGCCCAGCCCTCGAGCCTCTCGCTCTCCCGGGGGGGGGGGGGGGGACGGGGACAGTTTAGCCTTAGCGAGATCCACTCTGCAATAAAAATGATAGCACCGGGTAAGGCAGCCGGACCAGACGGTCTCCCCGGAGACCTTCTTCTCTATGATAGAGAACTCTGGGCCGAGTTTATCCTTCAATCCCTGAACAACATCACAATGGGACACCCTGTACCAGATTCCTGGAAAGGGGCAGAGGTGGTGGCCATTTTCAAAAAAAGGCGATAGAGAGGACCCTGCCAACTACAGACCAATTAGTTTAATTGATGTGATTCAAAAAGTGGTAGGCAGGGTCCTCCTAACCAGGATCAAGGCCTGGATTGACGAAGGGGTATTCTGTCTCATTTCCAGGCCGGCTTCAGGCAAGGGGTTGGAACCATCGACCAGGTTTCAGATTCTGTACCATATACTGGAAATCCGTTACTATTGAAAAGGGTAGCCTCTACCTGGCTTTTATCCACCTCAAAACAGCTTTTGACCTGATACCCCGGCTAAAGCTGTGGCAAGTTTTGGCTGATCTGGGCATCCCTCCTCTAATTTTGGATCTTCTCAAACGGCTTCACGAAGGCAATTTTGCAAGAGTCAGGTGGGGGCACCAGGGACAGTTGACCGAGAGAATAGCAGTAAGCTGAGGAGTCCGCCAGGGCTGTGTTCTTGCGCCGACCCTGTTCTCTCTCTTTATAAATGGGGTGGCAGACTATTTGAGGTTGACGGGGTCGACGCACCAACACTGAGCGGGGGAAAATCACCCTCCCTGCTGTTTGCAGATGATACGCTGCTGATCTCTAAGAGCCCTATGGGCCTCCAAAAACTTTTGACTTATTTTACCGATTTTTGCAATATTAGGGGCCTTAAGATTAATACGTCTAAGACCAAGCTAATGGCCATGTCCCCTTCCAAAAGTTTTAGGAATAACATCAGGGTGGAAAATTCCTATTTGGAGCTCGTGACAGCCTTTGATTATCTTGGGGTGCGGGTCAACAACAAGCTGAAATGGGCCCCACACCTATCTAAAATGCTCCTGAGTCACAAACGGGCTGCGGGAGCTATAGCTAGACAGCAGAGGCTGTCATACAGCCGATCAATAGCCGCAGCAACTGAGGTCTACCAGGGGAAGGTTTTATCAGCATCTCTCTACAGGGCGGAACTATGGGGATTTGAAAATGTCACAGAACTGTCTAAATCTGAAAACAAGTTCTTTAGAGACATAGTTTCACTTCCCTTGTCCACTCCACTAGTTCCTCTCCGTAGTGACCTTGGTAGACATCCCATAAGTGACGTGGCAAGGTTGTGCCCCCTATTGTACTGGGTAAGGCTCAGAAGGTCCCCCGGATCTAAGCCAGTATGCTTCCGCCCTGAATGACATATTACAATCTGGAGCATGCTATAAGATCCCGTGGGTATCTAATTTACAAAAATTGGTGGTAGAGTTAGGTTTAGGCGAGTCCTGGGAGAACCAGGAACCTCCTCCCAAAGCCACCGTTATTTTTTTTTACTGGGACTGGGTTAACGCTGTTACTTTGAGGTCTCAGAGAGGTATCCTCAGCGAAAACTTTTTAGGTATTAAACCCGTGCCCAGCTTGGAGGCCTTTCTGGACATGATCGAGTCCCCCAGTGATAGGTCACTTTACCTCAAATTAAGGTATGGCACACTACCAGTACATTAGTTCCAGACAGGGTGGAGAGGTGAATCGGGGGTTGGCAAGGGTTGCCCAGCTTGTGCCTCCCCCACGGAATCCATCGCTCACTTCCTCTTTGCCTGTCGGGCCTATAGCCATGTTAGATCTAGATTGCTGAAACCCGTATGTGCCAATCTGGGCTGCAGGTCGTGTAAGGTGGCCTTGCGTATCTTAACCTATGAGACGACAGTCCCCAGTGTCATCTATGGGACTGCTAAGTTCTTGGGGGGGGGCTTGGAGGATCAGACAGAGGCTCCTCAAGAAGCATTAGTCTCCGAGTAGAACCTCAGTATTTTTTTCCTCCGCCCTAGCTCCTAGTCCTCATGTTAACACGCTTATCGTCACATTTCTCCCTTCCCTATGGTGCACCCTTTGCACAACATCCCTTCATCTGGAGGTAATGAATTATGTTGTTTTAGACATTGCCAAATGTTTCCTTGTACATATGGGAAATCTGCTGTAGTAGTGGGTTTTTATTGTAATTACTGTTTTTATGATGTTTTATACTTTTATGATATTTTATATATCGAATAAAGTTACTACTACTACTACTACTACTACCGTTGTAGGAGAATAGTTGCAAAGGTGGGAGGGATGCTCCCAGTTAGGACACCAAAGCAAGTAGTAGATTCCCAAGGCAGATTGTATCAACTAGTGCCAAGTGCATACCAAGGTCTAAATAAAGTAGATGAAATATCAACTAGAGGGGGAAATGCAGTGGCGACTGCTACCTGGAAGAAGCAGTGGGGTGGTGGGAGGGGCAGAAGGTGAGTTAAAAAAAAAAAACACATACCTACAGGCCGGCCATCTGGCCACCCGCCGCATCTCCCACGTCCTCTTCCTGGCTCCTTGGTGGAGACAGGAAGCAGGAAGCACCAGGGCTCCAAGGCTCCCAGCTGCCAATCACAACACTGAGCGTTGTGTGGCTGGAGCGGTGGGCATGTTCTCCACGCAGGCTGTAATGCAGTCTGCATGGAGAACACAGTATGTGCACATGACTGTTTTGGGAGTCCCGAGAGGGTCGGCCAAGAACTCAGGCTTACATAGGGAGTGCAAACCACTCCACCCCCTGCTCTGAGAGCAGCCCCACCCCACAAAGACGCCGCAATGGGGAAAACTAAAATGCTAATAACCTGGAGTTATTATTTTTTTCCTTTTCTTTACACTGCAACAAGAAGTGGAGATGGTCCTCCACCTTAGGGGAGGAGCCGCTACTGGGGGAATGTGGTAAGAAAGGTAAAATATGAACACACCACAGAAAATATAAAACACACAGTGTATGTATAAAAATGTGCTCATTTATTACAAAACACTCACTAACACATTGGTGTATCTCCTACCTAGTGATATCAACACAAATACACAACAATACTTCAATTGCAAAAGGTAAGTAACCAAAATAAACAGTGGTCTCCAGGGGGAGACCAAACCATATACTAAGAAAGAGGAATGCGGACTGCGACTGAAGTTGGGACTTTGACCAGGAGACTCAGAAGAGCTGGGGACATAAGGAACCACCCAAGGTAAGTACCCAGGAACCCCATCGTGGCTGTGTGCCGAGTGGAAACACAGTTACGTACCCGATAGAAGTCGACAGGGAAGTCATAGTTGCAGTTTTGAACAAGGACTCTTCCCAGTGGACCCTGAAGAAACCCTATTGAAGACAGAAGGTTGGAGAGTCACCCCACCCAACGATATCCCAGGAATCAGGATATCTACACCACGGAAGCCGGGTACAAAGGTGTGAAGTGACGTCAGAAACCACCAAAGACCACAATGGAGGACTTCAGTAAAGATGCAGCTGGCGAAGAAGGTGCAAGAGTCTAGTGTAATCTAAGAGTGGATTCTTGAAGAGAAGAACCTGTAAGCAGAGGGGACAGAGTCTACACCACTCATAGTGACCAGGAGGCACGGAAGTGCAATGCCCACCAATGTCAGAAGATGCAGGAGCAAGGACGGTGACCTTTTAGCTGCAAATATGAGGACCAGGCGGCGCTGAGGAAGACCAAAAGCTGTGAATGAGCTTTCCTACATCGGAAGTCGTGAACCAGGGGGTCGGTGTCCAGCAGGAGCACCAATCAGCTTTGGCAGCAGCAACAGGCGTGGAAAAAGATGAAAGAGCAACGTTGGGACTAGCAAGGTCCAAGGGACTCACCTCGTGCAGGAGAGTGAAAGAAGGCCCAGAGAAAGCAGGGCAGCTCACTGAAGCAGTAGAAGACCCTCAAGAGGACCCACATGCCAAAGGCACAGGAGACACAAGAGGACCTTGAGCAGCTCACTAAAGAGGAAGACCCATGGTGCAGAGGATGCAGTGAGGATGCTGATCTTGGCAGAAAGATGCTGGAGGCTAGAGCTTCTTGTAGTCCAAAGATCTCTGAAGTGCAGAGCCAACAAGCCTTGGCAACGGCAAGTCAATGCAGTGCACAAGGGTTTGGTCCCAGCAGTTCCGACGAGGGATACTGGCCTCAAAATTCCACAGAGGACAGGTCAGGCCTAGATGGAGCTGCAGAACCATCACCTGTGTGGCTGAGCCTTTTGAAGTCCATGGGATGTCAGGAGCAGCAGACTGGTCAGCTTCATGGGGGTGCCTGCAGATGCAGGGTAGCGACTCCTTCACTCCGAAAGATTACATTGGGTGTCCTTGATGCCCACAGGTCTGTTGAAGATCCTGGAAGATGAACAGACACAGAATTGCAGAACAGCAAGACCAGGAGCAGCAGGAGTCATAATAGTGACCATAATAGTGGTGGCGCACCACCCTTGACGACTGTGTGACTACGGGGGTCACCCTCTTCCCTTGTGCCAGTTTGGGCGATACAAAAAGTGAAACTCGATCTTAAATAGGACTGTGTGTTTGGACCATACCAAATTTTACAGGTGGAGTAACCTTAAGCATATTGACATACTAGGGGTAGAGTGGTCAACCTGATGAAAGTCAGTAGAGACTCGGATTCTAGCTGAAACATGTCGACCATTATGCAGAATGGAGGGGTGAAGGGTGCATAATACACTAATTTCACTACCATTCCGGGGTGTCAATTACCTTTTCAATTCTGACAAGGGAATCCAAGAATAAATATATTATTGGGATATCCCTTAGTTAATTTTAGACTTATTATCTGCACCTTTTCTTGGATCCTTCTTTTCCTTTTCTATTTGTTTGTATTGTCTCCCCCACCCTATTGCTCTGCCTCAAGCGTTGGTCTGCGCTGAGGCGTCGCAGCAGCCCTATGATGAAGCATGCCACAAATTTTTGTGGGTGATGGCAGTTTTTACAAAGTGATGTGCTTTGCTACATCTTTACCGTGGATTGTGACTATAAAAATATTGCGACTATAGGAACCTTACTTCTTTTCTGTGTGTTGCTACTTACCTAGAGGAGGTTGAAGTAAGATGCTATCCTCCTCCCCCTTCCTTGTGTGTTGCTCCCAGGTACACAACCTGGCTCTGCCCTTTCTGGCACTTTGTGGCCTTGATAGTGAGGCCTGCCTTTTGCAGGGCCTCTACAACTTTCCTGAGGTGGGCGAGCTGATCCTCCCAGGTGGGGCTAAAGACAGCAATATCATCTGGATATGCTGCACTAAAGGCTTTCAGACCTGTGAGAACTTTGTTCACCAACCTCTGAAATGTGACAGGTGCATTCTTCAAACCAAAATGCATTACAAGAAATTGAATATGCCCACTTGGGATTGAATATGCTGTCTTTGGCTGGACATTCTCAGAGAGTCCATTTGCCAGTTTCTTGCTTTTGCCTTTCAGATAATACAGCTCCCCCACGATGGCTCAACACTCGGCGAAGCAAAAGATATAACACAAAACAAACAACACCTTTAGAAAAGGGTTTTATTTTACAAAATGCAAGGTCTCTTTTAGAATAAGGCTTAGAGTTTTATTTTACACAATGCTCTCTAACAGAAAGGCTTTCCCAGATACCAAATGCAGGACATTCAAATATATGTAGAGATATATATGTTTATATGCAAGTAACAATATAACAGCTAAATGCATGAATAATACTGATGAATAAACAAGCAGCAAATAATATGAGATAAGTCTCAAGCAAATATACTGGACGTCCCGCAAGAGATTAGAAAGATATATATATATATATATATATATTCACAGAAAAAACCATAGGTTTCAGGCACGTTATAGTTAGGAATTAGCATTTAAAAAACCTCAGAAATTCACTGAAAAAACCATAGGTTTCAGGGGTGTTATAGTTAGCTGGACTTTTCACTATAACTCGCGCGCCCGCAATGCACTGCTGATGACATCACATATTACATCACTCATGACATGGTCAGTGACATCACTCATGACATCACTGATGACATCTCAAATGACATCACTGATGACATCATCCAGTGAATGTGTGTTTTTCTGAAAATTAAATATGTTTTATATATGTATATCTCAAGGTCGATGGAAGAATAAATGGGTATATAAGTGTCTAAATGGATGATTTGTTTTTGAAAAATTGATTGTGTAACTGACTGATTAAGTGTATCATAGTGAATACATGGCTTAGTGAGTAATGTTTAAATATGTAAATATCTGTATCAGTCTCTCACTTTGTGTATAAGTGGCTGCATGGGTTGGTGAGTAGCTACATGGGTGTCTATATAGGTTATTAGTTGGTTTTTTGAGTATCAGTCTGAGTGTCTGCATGGTTCGGTGGGGGGTATTACGTAGTGCATAGGTGCATGAATGAGTGACTCACTCTTTGTATGTGTTGAAGACAGCATGTGTGCAGGACTGTATGGGTGGATGAGTGTGTGTATGGGTGTGTTAGTGAGTGAATGACTGTCTCAATAGTGTCTTTATGAGTATCTACATATGTTTTAAACTAGTATATGTGACTATTGGTGTATATAAGTGAGTATACGTGAGAGTGAGAGATTGGAAGAGTTCCTGTATGAATAAATATGTGTTTCTATAAGTGATTGTTTAAAAGACTAAGTATGTGTAAGTTTCCGTAGAAGTAAGTGTGGTGGTGTGTGTATAACTGTATATGCAAATAAATGTATGTTTGATTCTTTATTAGCATGAGTGACTATGTGTGTGAGTAACTCTATGGATGAGTGGCATTGTGTAACAGGATGTATAGGTGTATGAGTACATATGATGAGTGAATACATGTATGAGTGACTGTATAGGACTGTTGGTGAATGAGTGGATGTGTGTGTGAATCTTAGAATTACTGAAGAGGTTGTTGTAACTGGTATTGGTATGTCCATTGTTTTGAAAAGTTTAGTCTCTATTTTTGAATGTGTGTATCAAAGGTTATATTAGGGTGAGAGGAGGTCTGCCACTCTATCACAAGGATTATGTCATCAGTGATGTCATCAGTGATGTCATTTGAGATGTCATCAGTGATGTCATGAGTGATGTCACTGACCATGTCATGAGTGATGTAATATGTGATGTCATCAGCAGTGCATTGCGGGCGCGCGAGTTATAGTTAGCTGAACTAACTATAACGGGGGAATTTCAATGGTTTTGTACAAGTGAAAAGTCCAGCTAACTATAACACCCCTGAAACCTATGGTTTTTTCAGTGAATTTCTGAGGTTTTTTAAATGCTAATTCCTAACTATAACGTGCCTGAAACCTATGGTTTTTTCTGTGAATTTCAAAGGTTTTTTAAATAATAATTTCTAACTATGCCTACAGAGATAGGACATGTGAAGAAAGAAGAAAAAATGCACAGAAAGAAAAAAAAGAAGTGCAGAAAGAAGCAACTGAAGTCCTCAAAGACGAAGAAAAGTGCAGGAAGAAGGATAACGTGCAGAAAGAACAAAAAGAAGAGCAGAAAGAAGCCTTGTTGCAAAATCATCCTGTACCCTCAACTTTTTCAGACGGATACTGGTGGTAACTGAGTCTGACTAACCAGTCCTAGAGCCAGTGCTATGTTAAAAGACACTTAGAATACAGTGAAAACACCTACATACACTAGGTAACATTATGCGTTGGGGTCCCCCTGTGATTAGCATGACCTCCTCTGTAAGCCCCTAGTATATAATAGGGCAGGGGGATTAATACTACCTCTTAAAACAGGCCACAGGGCGTTTTTCCACACGTTAACTCAGGCCCCGTCCCCTCCCTTCACCACTGTGTAAACACGCCCTGTGTCCGTTTTTAGTTGGGAGATTAAGTTCATTTGAATCCTGAGGGTCCCTAGGGTCCAACTAGCCCACTAGGTACCTCCAGTAAGTGCCACAGAGCTGCGTTGCAGAGAGGTGTAAAAAGTGGCACGGCCTGGACCACCTCTCTGCAATGCAGCTCAGTGGCGCTTACTGGAAGCACTTGGTGGGCTAGTTAGCCCCCAGGGGCCCTCAGTATTGAAGGGAAATTATATCCCCAATTTAAAACGTGCCATAGTGCGTGTTTGCACACGTCACCTCAGGCCCCGTCCCCTCCCTTCACCACTGTGTAAACACGCCCTGTGGCTGTTCTAAGTTGAGAGATTAAGTCCCCTTGAATCCTAAGGGTCCCTAGGGTCAAACTAGACCACTAGGTACCTCCAGTAAGCGCCACAGAGCTGCGTTGCAGAGAGGTGTAAAAAGGGGCTTGGCCTCAGAACACCTGTCTGCAGCGCAGCTCCCTGGTGCATACTGGAGATGCCTGTTGGGCTAGTTGGCCCTCAGGGACCCTCAGTATTGAAGAGGAATTAATTCCCCAACTTACAACTCGCTAGGGGGCGCGTTTGCAGAGTGTTGCAAGGAGGGGGCGTGGCCTCCGGCACGATGCCAGTCTTTTATTTATTTTAATTTTTTAAGAAGGGGGGCTGTGTGGTTCCCCTTCTTATTCTAATTTATTGGCCCTGATGACCCCATCCCCCAGGGCCTGTCTCCTAATAATATTTTTTTGACCCCAATCCCCAGGGCCGACCACTGTTTTTTATTATTTTTTGAAAATATATATTTATAGACACACCTAGGACATGCTGGACAAACCGTACGTACCTATCACCATGACGATTTGCGTGATATTCATTAAAAGGCGACTATGCATACAATGAATCCACGTGGAATGTATTTACACCACTAGTGAAGCTCTGACATGTCTGATGCCCTACCGTGCCTAATCCCGGTAGACACCCTTGTTGTTTATTTATACAAAGATGGGTAGCTATTGACGGGCACATTTAATACACATGCACACCAAGCCATTCAAAGGGGATTCGACAAAAATTCGACCAAAACTATGCAAGAAACCCCCCTCACGGTTAATAAAACACACATCCGCTGCCGGATGTGTAATACTTTTTATTTTACTCTCTGGAAAGGGGACGAACATCACTTGAGAGTCACAGCGTGCTCTTGGCAGAGCCCAATGTTGTGTTACACCCACCATTGCCTGCTGAGTGCCACACACCTCTGTGTTGTATTCCACTAGCTAGTGCATATGCTATGACACTCTCTAGCCCATGTGCACTGTAACACCACCCCGTGAATATGTCATGCCACACTTGTCTTCGCACGGGTTATATTGCCCCATCTAACGTGCCTTCCTCGATGCCTATGTTATAACGCACAGTGCTATGCCATACATATTACAATCTGGGATCCATATCTTTGTCACAGTGCATATGCAACGTTACACTCCCCAGCACATATTTTATATCACAACTTTAGAGACTAGTTAGGTTACACAACACTGCCCTGTGCATATTACACTCCAAGGCGCATATCGCATAGCACGCGCTAGTGCCTGTGCTATCTCGCGCTCTCCAATGAATCTGTCATTGCGCACAATGTATTGCATATTATATTTCACGCCCGGTTCATCTTATATCACACTTTTTGGTGCATAGTTTATACCATACACTATATCTAGTTTTCATTTTCAATCGTGCTCTCAGGACTATGTTCTATATAACACTGTGTTCACCTACCCTTTTCACGGGCATTACATTTTGCGATAGGGGGTGGAGGGTCAGGGGGTGTTTCTGCCAAGTGAGCCCGGAGTCACAGTCACAAACGTCCTCTTCTTCCTGAATAAAAGTGAGATTATGCTGCATACTTGTTCATATTTTAAGTAGTTCGCACAGACACACGTTTTAAAAACAATAAAGTTCCTAATACTCGCCTTCTCTGAACAGTTAGCTTGCTGCCCCATCCCCCTCCTCCCTATCTTCTGTTGTGTGAATCCATGGACTAGCCTCCTCCCTCCTGCCATGCATGGTCTGATGTGCTGCCACTGCCCTCAATTTAGTATGATGTACCAGTCCACTCCTCCTGCCCTCCATTGCCCAATTCTATGCCCCATCATTGACCTCCTGCTTAAACTCTGTGCTTAGCTTGCTGCCCCTATTCTCCTTCCCCCTGCCCTCCGATGTCTTTGTGTATGCCCCTGCTCCATCCTTTTTGCCCACCATGTTCCATGGACCTGCCACTCCTATCTACTCTGAGTATTCTGTTGAGCTGCCACTCCCCTCCCACCTGCCTAGCATTGTCAGATGACTGTAACCTGTCCCTGCCACCTCCACCCTGCCTGTCCACATGCCATACCCCTATCCTCTTCCTCCTGTCCTACATGGTCCATTGTACTGCCACACCCTTCTGCCCTCCCTGGTCTGTTGTGCTGCAACTGCTCCTCCTGCCTGCCCCGTGCGGTCTGTTGTGAGGCCCCTTCCCCTGAACTTTCTTGTCTGTGCACAGGTCCTGACCCTCCCTTCTATCCTCCATCGTCCTTTGTGCATGCCCCTGCACCCTCCTTCTTGCCCATCATAGCCATTGTGCTACCACTAACCCTCCCACTTGCCATGCATGGTCTTCTGTGCTGCCATGGCCCCTCCCACCTTCCCTGTGTGGTCAGTTAGTGCCCCTGAACCCCTCCCACCTTCCCTCCATGGTCTGTGTGTATGCCATCACAGTCTCACTGTTGCTCTTCATGGTGTGTCTTGCTTCTAGTGCCCATCCTGCCTGACCTCCATGGCTATCTTGCTGCTCCTGCCCTGCCCCCTTGCCCCCAGCCCTCTGTTTACATGTGCAGACCCCTACTCCCTCCCTCCTGGCTTGTCTGTTCCATTGTAATGCACCTGATCCATCCCTCCTGCCCTTTATGGTCTGTTATGCTGCAGCTTTCTCTCCTGTCTGTCCATTATGGTCCTGCCTCTTGCCCCTCTGTTCTCCGTTGACCATGTGCATGGTCCTGTCCCCTCCCTCTTGCTTTCTATGGATTGTTGTGCTGCACTCCCGCCCCGCATGCCCTGTGTGGTGTATTGTGCTGCTGCAAACCCTCATGCCTGCCCTGCAGGGTCAGTTTGGTGCACCTCTCCATGTCCCTCCTGTCCTCTGTTATCCAAGTCCATGTCCCTACCCCATTTCCTTCCATGATCCAATGTACCATACTTGCGAACATTTTGAACTTGGTAAGAGGGAGATTTTGAAAAAAAACTGGGGTATTGATTTTCCCCTTTGAGTTGCATTGAATAAGAGGAGATTGTAGACAGGAGACAGATAAAATAAAGCCCATTTGAGCTTAAAAACATTGGACGTTTCCTGGCTGAATCGGGTCTGTTCGCATGTATGGTTGTACTACCATTGCCTTTTCCTTCTGCCCACAATGGTCTATTACATTGCCACAGCCTCTCTTGCAAGTCCTGTATTGTTGGTTTGTTGCCTTTGCACCCTCCTACCTGCCTTCAATTTTCAGAGTCCGTGCCCCTGGCCTCTGCCTCTCAACAGTATCCTAATGAACAACTAGATTGCTAACATTCTATATTTATTACAAAAGTGTGGAACGCCTGACGTCATCTTGATGTAATCAAAACTGTAATACCTAGAGCATTTCCTTTAGAAATTACATATATGAGAGGGTCTTATTGGCATCAAAATTATGGTTAGTGCTCTAAAAGAGTAAAATAAGGACATATTTTCTGAGATTTCAAATAGCGAGAAAGCACTTTTAAATTATTTGTTACCTTTATGTTTTTTTATCCAGTTGACCACTTGATTAAATGTTGCACTTAGGGAAGAGGATGTGGTGTTACTTCCAGAACTGCAGACTTTGCAACTGGGGAACCAGGTTGAAGTTTCTGCTTCAGCTCGACATTCTGTGATTCTGGTCAAATCACTTAGTCTCCCCATGTCTACAACCAAAATGAATTTGTTCTTGTGTGATGTAACCAATGCTCATGTAAAGCACTCCAGTACCTGACAAGTCTGCACTATATAACACTGCAAAAACCCAAAATAATAAGTGTTTTGCACACTTCTGTCATTGGGCTATATTTGGGCTACATCTGGGTGATTTTGGGCTACATTTGGGCTCTTTTGTCTCCGGTGGCCATCTTGGGAGATTTATTTGTTATGAAGTTTCCTAATTTTCTCATGTACTGCAGTCTCCTCAGTGGGAAATGCTTTCAGTTTTTTACTTTGATTCCATCATGAAGGTATTCAGATATGTCACACATTTGCCATAAATTCTGAATGTTAGCACTCTAGTTGCTCATTAGATCACTGTAGTAAAACTACTGTTCACCATGGAAGTCTGCTCCTGGTATTAAAAGTGCATGTTTCAGTCTGCATGTTTTAATGAAATAGAAGAGGATTTGAGAAGTCACTCAAAATGTGCCCTCATTTTCTTTCTTCAGCATTAATCAAAATTTCTATGGCAAAATGAACCCCCTCATTGTGTTCCTTTTTAAATTAAATGTTTTAAGTGTTACCAGTTTATTCCAATCAAGGTGGCTTCAGGTGTGCCATACTTTTGTCATAATGAAGACAGTAAGCGCTCTAGTTGTTTTTAAGAACACTGTGGGACATTCTGTCATTGGGCTATACTTGGGCTACATCTGGGTGATATTTGGGCTACATTTGGGCTCTTTTGTCTCTGGTTGCCATCTTGGCAGACTTATTTGTTATGAAGTTTCCTAATTTCCTCATTTACTGCAGTCTCCTCAGTAGGAAATACTTTCAGTTTTTTACTTTGATTCCAAAGGCATTCAGATGTGTCACACATTTGCCATAAATTCAGAATGTTAGCACTCTTTTTGCTCATTAGATCACTGTAGTAAAGCTACTGCTCACCAGGGAAAACTGCTGCTGGTATTGAAAGTGCATGTTTCAGTCTGCATGTCAGAATTTTTTAATGAAATAGAAGAGGATTTGAGAAGTCACTCAAAATGTGCCCTAATTTTTCTTTCTGCAGCACTAATCATACTTTTTATGGAAAAATGAACCCCCTCATTTTGTTCCTTTTTAAATTAAATGTTTTAAGAGTTACCACTTTAATCCAAGCAAGATGGCTTCAGGTGTGCCATACGTTTATCATAAGTAGGACTGTTAGCGCTCTAGTTGTTCTTTGGAATACTCTGGGAAGCTGCAGTAGAACACAAAGGAATCAACTGACAGTCTCTGCCCTTGTTGGATGTACATGTTTAACTGAGAATGTCAGACTTCATTCTCACATGACTGAAAAAGATAATGTGAATTTACAGAAAATAAGCTCTCAGTTTAGCTTATAGATCACCTTCCAAACCTCTGTGGGAAAAGCATGAGAAAATATTTTTCTCTCAATCATGATATGCCAGCAGAAGGCTTTTTCACATGGTGAAATCACCTTAGAACATACCACAATTCCTAAAATGAGTATGGTACCATCAACAAATGATTTATAATGTAACTAAAGTCTTAAAACCTTCTATTAACTGCAAATGCTTTTTAATGAGGTGCTATCATGTATATTGGTCCCAAGATGGCTGCCAACACTTCTTGGATGAAGTGCTGACAGCCAATCAGGTCTCAGGATGAGATGTGTGGTTAGGCTCCGCCCACATATATATATGATTTTACTTTTGATTTTCTCAGGAACTACTGAACAGATTGACACCAGACCTGCAAAAGGCACATCCCTGACCTGAGGACTACCTCTCTGCCAAATTTCAAGTAATTCTGTTCAGCCGTTCGGGCTGTACCTTGGACTAAAGGTCCCTACGGAAGATTGCATGGGGAAAACGCGTTTTGGGACCCCCCTTTTTTCTCAGCCCCCGCTTGACGAATCCCCTCGAGACTTCCAGGGTAGGAGCGGAGCGGAGCGCCCCACCTATTTTGAAAATTTCGCGAGGATTCGTCAACCGGCGCCAAAGTTATTCCAAAAAGAATGTTGCGGATTTCCTATGGAAACACGGTCCTAACTATAACTATCTACTGGCGACCGCCAGTAGATAATATATATATATATATATATATACATATATCAAATGATTACTTTGGATGTGCACCTCAACTCACTCACACATCACAAAGAAAACACCTCAAATGATCAAAGCCACTGGCCAAACATCACAATGGCAATAATCAAAGCTCAACACTTCAAATGACCACAGCCACTGGAACCACGCATCACAATGGCACTGGTCAAAACTCAATGCTTCACCTGGTGCAAACACTGCATCTCAGCCCACTCCTGACTTGGGAAAATAAACAGCCGTGGTTGAAAGCCTCAGCAACCACGGTTCCACGCTCCAAAATAGACGCGTCCGTCCCCATTCGGATTCGAAACTCACGATTTCTAAGTCAACAAACCTCAGCTTTATAATCTCAAAACACACTAGAAGGTTCGGGAGAGACCTCCCCCCGCCCCAGAGGAATCTTACCAGAACTGGCCAGCTTCCAAGCAAGCATTCCCATGGCAGCAGGCAGTACTCACGTCCCCTTCCCCAAATCTCGCATGTTCCAGCCTTTATCTTGACGAAGCTCACAAAGCCTTCTGGTACATTAAACAATCTCTCACAAAAACAATCCTTGAATTTGATTAACCCAAACAACTTGCAAGCGCTGCTGTGCACGCAGATAAAGCTCAAGCAAGGAAGAGTCAGAAAAAAGGATGACATGAGGCCATGTCAAAGCCAAAAGTAAGAACTTCATAATTTTCATCAATGTACAACAACTACTGCTTATAGATTCATACACTTCATCTCTCAATGTCCTTTAGCATCACATACTTTATCTCTCAATGTACAACACCGAGCACATGTGTGCATCACTGCCCACAACACTGCACTTTGAGACCAAAAAGTACATTCCACACCTCTCTCTCTCTCTCACGCTTTCAAATGCACATCCCACACGCTCTGTTCTTGGCAAGGCTGTCCTACTCCATGACAGCTCCCACTGAAAGACTGCAAGATTACAAGAAAGAAACTTTTAAGAGAAACAGGCACATGCAGGACGTTGTACATTCAGGCTAGGATAAAAGAACACTAAAGTCAATTAAAATAATGGTAGTAAAAGGTCATCACAGGGTGTCAGACCACAAGAGTGCCTCTAGCACTACAGCTAGTAGCCAGCAGGCAGGTCACTTAGATACTTGGCTGAGGCCAATGTATCAATCAGCTCATCTTCCCTGGGAATTGGATGGGCATCAGTCCTAGTGACTGCATTGAGACCTCTATAGTACACACAAAACGTCATCTCTCCCTTACCATCTTGGGTATGAGGTTGGGCGCAAGGACTACAGCCCGCCTTCAATACCATTTCCCATTGCACCCTAATCACGAGACTCCACGACCCAGTCATCCATGACAAGGCCCTGGACTGGATACACTCCTTCTTTACCGGCCAAACACAGCAAGTCAAACTGCCTCTGTTCTGCTCAGAACCTACAGAGATCAGCAGTGGAGTGCCCCAGGGCTCCTCCCTGAGCATCACCCTCTTCAACATCTACATGGCCCCCCCTCGCAGCCATCGTTAGAAACCACGGACTCAACATTGTCTCTAGCCAGCAACATCCAGCTGATCCTCTCCCTTACCAACGAATCCATACCCACCAGAATCAACTTTCACAGGATGAAGTCCGTTGCCACCTGGATGAAAGACAGGTGCCTTAAGCTCAATTCGGACAAGACCGAAGTACTTATCCTGGAACCTGCCCTGTCAGCCTGGGACAAATGCTGGTGGCCCACCGTTCTTGGAACCCCTTTGGCCCACATGGACCATGCACATAACTGCAGCATCATACTGGACTGCTTGCTCACAATGAACATCCAAGATCAATGCCATATCCTCATCCTGCTTCCACATGCTCTGCCTACTTCAAAAGACTTTCAGATGCATGTCCACAGAATCCAGAATTACGGTCACCCGCAAACTCATCACCAGTAGAATCGGCTACGGCAACGCACTCTAAGATGGTGTCACCCAGGAACAGCTCAGGAATTTTCAGAACGTACAAATTGCCGCAGCCAGACTGGTCCTAAACATCCCCCGCCGCAGCCACATAACACAACACCTCTGAAAACTCCACTAGCTCCCAGTCTACAAGATAATCACCTTCAAGCTCGTCACACATACCTACAAAGCTCTCCACGATGCAGGACCAGCATATGTGAACCACTGCCTCATTCCACATGCCCGCCACAAAAATTTGCTCTGCCCAACTTGCCCTGGCCACAGTCCCATGGATTCACAAGACCAGAACCTGAGGAAGATCCTCCTACCTCGCCGCCAAGACCTTGAACACAATGCCCCTCCACCTCAGAAAAAACCCCGTCACTGACCGAATTCAGAAAGGATCTCAAGACCTGATTTTTCACTGACCCTCCACGCCCAGATGGATCAGCAACCCCCTCCGCCTCAGTACCTTGAAACCCTCATGTCTGAGTAGCCGCACTTCACAAACTCCTGATTGATTGATTAATTAACTAACCCAAGGGCTAGCCGAATGCTCAATGGCCCCAAACTCCAGAATCTTTGGGACCTCAGTCCTGATGAAGTCTCTGACATGGTCAGGCTGTCCGTAGATTTTACTCTTGACAGGCAGACTGTTACCTGTGTCCACTTCATGGCTACACAAAGTGTTTTGACATGGAGTCAGAGAGAACAAGTTTGGAAACTGATTAAAGACTTGCCTGCAATCAGCTTGCTGCTGGTTTGTGAGGCTGCCTGCCAACGCTACTCCATCAACAGGGTCCTGAGAGAGAAGGACTCTCTTTCTCCTGTTCCTCAAGGCTTTAGGCAGTTCACATGAAGAACTCGGTTAGGACTTGTCCGAGTACCCAGGTCCACCAAGTAGGTGAACTCACCTTTTTTTCTCAAGGATGGTGTGGGGAGGGGGCACACTCCACTTGTCTTGGAGAGCTGCTGGGGCCACAGGTTCCAACACCCACACTTTCTGTCCTGGCTGGTAAACAGTCAGAACAGCCTTTTGGTAATACCAAACTTTCTGAAGCTCCTTGCTGGCCTCAAGGATTTTGCTGGCCATCATAATGTACTCAGACATATGTGAATGCAGGCCAAGGCTATAGTCCACAATGTCCTGTTTAGCAGGTTTGAGAGGTTGCTGCCATCCCTCCTTAACCAGACACAATTGGCCCCTAAGTGGATTTCCAAACAGAAGTTCAAATGAGCTGTAGTCCACCCCCTTCCGAGGAACCTCCCGTAGGCAAAGAGAAGGCAGGGTAGTAACATATCCCATTTTCACCTCAGAATTTCTGTGAGTCCCATGATCATACCCTTGAGGGCCATGTTGATAATTTCAACAAGCCCATTGCACAGTGGAAGGTATGGTGTGTTAAACTTGTAGTTTACACCACACTCTTTCCACAATGCATTTATGTAGCTAGACATGAAGTTTGTACCGCTGTCTGACAAGACCTCTTTAGAAAACCCCACTATGGAAAAGAGTCCCAGAAGGGACCTAGCCACCACAGGTGCTGTAGTGTTCCTATGGGAAATAGCCTCTGGATACCCAGTGGCATGGTCCACCACCACTAGGATGTAACTGTTTTCAGACGCTGTTGGAGGGTTCAAGGGACCAACAATGTCAATCCCTACCTCCTCAAAGGGAACTCCAACCACTGAAAGTAGAAGTAAGGGGGCTTTTGTAGGGCCACCTGACTTACCACTGGCTTGGCAAGTGACACAGAAGCTGCAAAACTCATTGGCGTCTTGAGACATGCGGGGTAGGTGAAAATGAGGCACAAGCCTGTCCCAAGTCATGCTTTGCCCAAGATATCCTGCAAGGGGAATGAGATGTGCTAGGGGGGAAGAAGAAACCCCTAGTATTAATGTAGTATAACCAACCTCCTGGTGGCACGATGCTTGGGGTCTCTACTCTCAGAAAACGGAAGCCCATCTTTCCAATAGATTCTATGGGACCCACTGACATTCCCTGCCTCATCAGCAGCTTTCTGTCTGAGCAGTTCGAGAGGGGCAGGATTTCTGCTCCAGACTCAAGTCTGCCCTAGAAGGGACCCCTGCCCCCAAGAACTCTGCAGTGTCAGGTCCAAGTTCCTCTGAGACAATTTCTAAACAGGGGCTAGGATCATCTCTCTCTGGAGGCTGATCCTCACTGGGAGTCTGTGGGAAGGATAATTATTTACCCTGCCTCCTCCTTTTCTTAGAACCTAGCAGGTCCATATCAGGATCCAGAGCTTCCTTAGTGCCCAACTGTTTGGCTTGAGCCCTGGTAACAGCAAATGCACTGGCAGAGATTCCCATCATCTCTGCATGTGTCTTGATCTCCACTTCAGACCAGGCTGAAGTTTCCAAAGTATTGCCCAACACCCAGTCCACAGGTAGGTCTGGGGGAACCACAACTATTTTAGGGCCAGTTACCCCTCCCCAGCTGAGATTTACAACTGTCAAGGAATGATTAGTCCTGACATTGCTTGCATTGGCCACTTGGTAAAGTTGACCAAGTATGATTTGGTCAAGAGACACATGTTTCTTTGTCACCATGGTGACACTGGCCCCTGTGTCCCTGTATGCCACAGCTTTCTGACCATTGATCAGAGGCTGTTGCCTATACTTGCCAAAGTTAGTGGGACTTACAAGTAAAGTAGAAAGTTCCACGCCACTGTCATAACAAAGACAGCCTGAGTGGGTGTTCTGACTAGGCCAGAACCCACTTCGGAACCCAAGGTTAACCCTACTAATCCCTTGGAGGCGCTACTGCTACTTGTACTGGTGCTGGGGGTGCTAGTTGCCTTAGGAGAAGTAGTAGTAGGTTCTCTGAGCTTTAGAGCAATTGGCATCCCTTGCTCTGTGGACTGTCACCTTACACAGGCAACACCAAGGTTTCTTGCCAGAGAAAGAGGAGTTTTGAGACCCACCCCCGAGAAAGATCTT
The DNA here is from genome assembly GCF_964204655.1 of Triturus cristatus. Taxonomy (NCBI): domain Eukaryota; kingdom Metazoa; phylum Chordata; class Amphibia; order Caudata; family Salamandridae; genus Triturus; species Triturus cristatus. The sequence continues at coordinate 38,095 of NW_028187427.1, forward strand.
TGGGGACCTTGTGATGATGCATTTTTGTCTTTACCTTTCTCTCTACCCTTCACTTGCGCCTTAAAAGAATCCTGCTTCTTCTGATCACCTCCACAATCATTGTTTTTCTACTTCACCCTGTTGCGGACCTGTGGTATCCTAGATGTCTTGGTGTGTCTTTATGTCATCCAGTTATGACATAGGTATGTTCCATGACTCGAGAAGGTGACTTGTTGTGTTGCCTAGGTTATAGAATGTATAGATTTGAGGTGGAGGTTGAGAACTAGCTGTTTACTGAGCAGAGCTGGATGTGGATTTGGATGGGTCCATTAACCTTGGATTAAACCTGCATACTTCTTTGGAATCCTCTATGTTTCATGTCATCATTTATCCTGGTGAGATTCCTACATTGCCGTAGTCGGCAGCTGCACCAAGGAAGGACCCAACACTCCCAACGTTCTGCGCATTTCTTTTTGAATAAGGTACTGTACTCTTGAGATTTGGGGCTGGGAGCATTCACCGCGAAAATACTCGTGTTTAAATACATATTTTTTTTTAAAAAGAGAAATCGACGCGGGCTCGTCCCTATCTTATGAACTGAATGTCTCTCATCTCAGAAAATGCTCTAATTTTAAAGCGTTTGGTGTTCGAGTCATGAAGAGGCAACGTACCTTTGTTTTCTGTGGCTGATTGGATTTCTGCTCTTGGTCAATCCGTGCGAGCTGGTGGGAGCCGGTGACTCGTCTTCGTTGTGACCGTTGTTTCATCGGAGCTTTTCATCTCTCGTCTCGTCTTCGTGGTGACTGTTGTTTCTTCGGAGCTCTTCATCTTCCGTCTACCCAAGGGAAATGATGACGTAGGTGAATGCTAACAAGGGATTTGGTGATCGTCCGACGCCTGTTCTAGAATCTGACCTTTCTTCCAGAGTTTCGTCACAGTACTTTCGGCCGCGCTGCTTATTACTCATTTGTGGCAGGCAGGCGGAAGTCAGCGCTCCCGGACAGTGCGGTCGTGAGGCTGTCTGCAGATTCGTCACTGAAGACACTCATTAGTACCGGCTGTCTTTCATCTGAACAACTGTACTTTTATAGTTAACAGTGGATTTGTTATATATTTTTTTTTTAAGCTGTATAAAAATTCTCGTTTGTCTTTCTTTATATTTGTGTATTTCACTCGCATGACATTTTCTACCAGGTTCTACGGGGATAATAAGGAGGGAGACTTCATCATATTTCTTGTATTGTGTGTTCGCCAGAAGTGATGCTCAGTTAACATGTATAGTTTATGCTAATCTTTAATTTTTTTTTACATATGTCCTTTCTGTGCGGTTGATACTCAAAAAATGTGCTGTCCTCATTTTTAAGTTGTGCAGTTACACTTCAACAACTCGGGGTGCATGTTTTTTTTCTTGTGGTTATAACAGAGAAAAAAAAGTGATAGGAAAATATGCAAAACGTCACTTCTCCCCCCTTTTTCTTATCTGAACCTGGTGAACCTAACATTAAATGGAAAAAGTGGAAGAGAGTGTTTGAAAGATATGCGAAGGTCTGTGGAGTGAGTCTTAGTACAGAAAGAAGGACTTCTCTTCTTTTACATGGTCTTGGGTCTGAGGGACAAGATGTGTTCGATCATTTGGCGGACCTTTCTGATGCTGAAAGTAGGGGTCTTAATGAATATGAAATATGTATTAAGAAATTGGATAATCATTATTTGCCAAAGGTCAGCACCATACTCGAAAGGTATCAGTTCACGAAAAGACTCCAAAATGAAGGTGAATCTGCAGAAGTGTATGTTACTCAGCTTCGTAAGCTAGCGTCATCTTGTAAATTTGATCAGCTATTAGATGAAAGGATAGGAGACCAGTTTATGTTAGGTTGTAATTTGGAAAAGGTTCGTGAAGAACTATGGTGAAGAGATGAACCTTCTCTAGACGAGGTATTGCAAGTGGCAAAGAGAATTGAGCACTCTTTGAAATGTGTAGACACTCTAAAAAAGGATGTACGTGTATCTGTTCAAACTGTTAAGGAAGAAAACACAGATAAGAGCATATCGAAGGGTGAGGCTACTGTCAGAACAAAAAACAAATCTTTTGTTCCAAAATGTTTTAGGTGTGACAAGTTAGGACATTATGCTAACGACAAGAAATGTCCTGCCTTGAAGGTGATTTGTGCAAAATGTAAGCGTAAGGGTCACCTCTCGATGGTTTGTAAAACAAAAAGTTTAAACAGCAATGTTAAATCTATAGACACGGAGGTTCAAGAAGAAGACTTTGTCTGTGGACAGATAGTGGTTCAAGTTGAATCTGTGGTTCATGAGATTGCTCAAAATGAACAAAGATCTTGTCCTTTGGATACAATACAAGTAGAGGGTGAGTCAACTAAAGTACTTTTTGACTCTGGGGCAAAAATTACAATTATTTCTAAAGCTTTCTATCACACAAAGCTTGCGCATAAATTACCTTTACTTAAAGCTGATATACGTCCATTGGCGTATGGAGGAGAACCCATACCGCTGTGTGGATATTTTGTAGGTTTGATTGAGTATCGTGGACGTTATGTGTCAGGGAAGATATATGTCTCCAAGAAGGGGGACAGTATCATCAGCTGGTTTCACCAGGCTGATTTGGGTGTTATGTTAGACCCTGGGAATCCCTCTCCAATTATTCTTAAACAACAAATTCAGAATGTTCTTCTTACCTCGGATACAGATATTGTGAGTGTTATCAAAAGAAAATTTCCGAAGGTTTTAAGGAAGGATTTAGGTTGTCTTAAAGATTTTAAGTTAAACATACCTCAACGTCCTGATTCACAACCTTCTATGTGTAAGGTTAGGAGTGTTCCTTTAGCGATAAAGGAAGAGATGAGGAAGGAATTGCAGAAGCTTAAAGAGGGCGGAAATATTGAAGAGGTCACTAACACCGAATGGCTTGCTCCGGTTGTCGCTGCACGCAAGGCCAATGGGTCTCTTCGCTTGTGCGTGGACTTGAGGCAACTAAATAAGTGGGTGATTATAGACAAGTATCCCGTACCCAATATTTCTGAGTTACTTACACTACTTGGTGGTGCCAAAATTTTCAGCACCATTGATTTAGCTTCAGCATACCATCAAATTGAGCTGGAGACAACCTCGAGGGACCTGACGTCTTTTATCACACCCTTCGGAACTTTTAGATTTGTTAGGATGCCGTTTGGGCTGGTCTCGGCGGCATCTGTTTTTCAAAGGGCTATGGAGAATGTTCTTGAGGGGTGTGATGAATCTGTGTTTATCAAGGTGATATTTTGGTGTTTGCCAAAGATGAAGATGAGCATAGGAAATTGCTATTTAATGTTTTAGAGAAACTTGACAATGCAAACCTAACTATAAAATTGGAGAAGTGTCACTTTGCAACTTCTTCAATTCATTATTTAGGGCACACAATTTCTGGGGAAGGGATTTCTCTGAAATCTGATTTAGTTGACACAATCTCTCATATGCCTCCTCCAACATCTAGGGAAGAACTCATGAAGTTTTTTTGGTATGGCAGAATACTATAACAAATTTGTGGAGGGCTTTGCAGTGCATTGTTCAAACATGAGAGCACTTTTGAAGAGAGGTGTGGAATTCAACTGGTCGGAAGAATGTGATAGGGAATGTGTTGCTCTTAAGAAGAAACTTAATGATGCTCCAAATCTTAAAGGTTTTGATCCCTCAAGAACATCTGTGGTGACCACGGATGCAAGTGTCAAGGGTTTGGGAGCGGTGTTACAACAGGAAGGTGACCATGGATTGGAAACGATTACTTTTATATCTAGAGGTTTGAAGGATACAGAATCACGGTATTCTGTAATTGAGCGTGAAGCTCTTGCCGTGTTCTGGGCTATTAAAAAACTTAAAAGATTTGTGTGGGGAACTAAATTCTTTAATAAATCAGATCACAAACCTCTATGTGAAATTTTTGCAAAGAAAGGTATTGATCAGGTTTCAGGAAGGATTTGTAAGTGGGTTATTGCTCTTCAGGAGTATGATTTTGAGGTGAGATATATCCCTGGTGTGGAGAACACAGTAGCTGATGCTCTTTCTAGGCTTGTAGAGTGTTCTAGTGAGAAGGAAGATGATGATGATTGGGAAGAGAGTGATTTGCATGTTTGTTTAGTGGACTCTAGTATTATTGATGAAAATGATTGGCGCATCAAGTTATCTCTTGATCCGGTTTTGTCGGAAGGGATGAGTCTAATTCAAAATGGTTGGAGTAAAAAAAATGTTGGGTCAAATGAAGTCGCAAAGTTTTGGGGTGTTGGATGAGTTGGCAGTGAGCAAGGGTATGCTCCTACGTGGTACTAGGTTGATACCTCCTTCAGTGTTCAGGAAGGTTTTGGTGGACATGGCTCATGAACTACACTCTGGTATGTCCAGGACCAAAGAAAGACTTTGTACCTCGTATTGGTGGCCTGGTATGGATTTACAAATTGAGAGGGTTATTAGAAGTTGCATGGTGTGTTCCACAAGTGATAAAACAACAATTGTGAGAGTACAACCTATGATTGTTAGAGAGCTTCCTTCTGGTCCTTGGAAAGAGGTAGCACTTGATATTGTAGGTCCAATTTATTCGAATGGGCAGCAAACTTTTATTCTGGTGCTTTTAGATTTGTACTCGAGGTGGCCTGAAATACAGTTTACTTCTGGAATTGAAACTAATCATGTGGTTAGATTTCTGGAAACTCTGATGGCCAGAGAGGGTTACCCGGAATCTATTTTGACGGACAATGGTGTACAATTGGTTTCGAAAGAAATGGAGAGTTCTCTAAAATTAAGAGGGATAAAACACAAAAAATGTTCTCTTTATCATCCTGAAACCAATGGGGTGGTTGAGAGATTCAATAGGGTGATCAAAGAAACAATTTCTTTGGCAAAAAGTTCAGGGAAAAACTGGAAAGAAGAAGTCTTGAGAAAAGTAGAAGATTATAGGGTGACGCCTCATACAACAACAGGTCAATCTCCCTTTGTTCTGTTTAAAGGAAGGGCTCCTTGTACTCGTGTTGAACCATCTTGGGTTAGGCGGTTGGAAGAATCTGTTTCTGGCTCTTCATCCATGAAGAATACAGTTGGGTGGAGGGAAAGAGAAATAAACAATTGCTTAAGAAGGAAGGCAAACTTTGATGTGAGGAAATCTACTAGACATACACATGTGAAGGTTGGTGACAGGGTGGTTATTAGACTCCCTGGTTCAAAAGTAAAGTACTCAAAACCTATGTTTGTAGTGAAAGTATTTAATAATGCTGTAAGAACCAATGATCACAAGATTTGGAATTTGGGGAGGATTTCTTTGTGTTCTGATCTTCGTGGGCAAGAGGAGAATACATTAGGAGATAGTAGGATCGTGTGTGATTCTTCACGCAAGTCTTCTAGAGTGGTCAGGAAACCAGAACATTTAAAAGACTATATTTTGTGATTTTGTGTTTCCTGTATTCTGTTTTTTACTTGCTTGTATTTTCTTGTTTTGGGATTTTGCATTAATTACTTTGTTGTATTATTAGCGGGGGGAGGTGTGTGGTATCCTAGATGTCTTGGTGTGTCTCTATGTCATCCAGTTATGACATGGGTATGTTCCATGACTCGAGAAGGTGACTTGTTGTGTTGCCTAGGTTATGGAATGTATAGATTTGAAGTGGAGGTTGACAACTAGCTGTTTACTGAGCAGAGCTGGATGTGGATTTGGATGGGTCCATTAACCTTGGATTAAACCTGCATACTTCTTTGGAATCCTCTATGTTTCATGTCATCATTTATCCTGGTGAGATTCCTACAGGAACCATTTGTCTGCCTTCTTTCCCGATTCTTGGGGAGAGGTCAGATCAGAGTCCACCTGGTACTGGTGCAGATGTTGATTTGGACAGTAATTAAGGATGTGCTCCCTCATCAATAAATTGTACTATCCCTCATAGTCATGCACATTACTCCCATGATGCCAGCCTTCCAAAGCCTTAATAGCACTGTCTACAAAGTCAGCCCAGTCTTGGGTGTGTGCCTTCTGTGTGTCCCTACATTTGACCCTGTACTGTTCAGTGGTCAAACCCATCTATGAGGGCACTCTTCAAGACTGCATAGTTGTCAGCATCTTCCTCCTTGACAGTGATAAGTTTGTCTCTGCCTTTGCTAGCAAAGGAGTGCGACAGGATAGCTGTCCACTGCCTTTGAGGGACCTGCTGTGCTTTACAGGCCATCTCCAAGGCAATGATCCATTTGTGGATATCACCCCCTCCCCCCCGGTAAGGAGGTACTATCTGGCTCAGGTTCCTAGCATCAAAAGATTGCTCCCCGACCCTAGGGACACTAGTGCTGCCACAGTGGGACTCTAGTCCTGAGTTCTTCTTAGCCCTCTGTACTTCCAAAGTTTCCTTATCAAGGGCCAGCTGCTCTTGCTTGATTCTCAGCTTGGCTTTCTCAAGCTTAAGCAGGTGGTATTTCCTCTCTAAGGAGTTCTCCCTCTGACTGGAGATGGAGGTCACTATGGAAATGTCAGAGGCATTGGAACAGAGAGAGGAGGATCTAGACCTCCCCTGCATTCTCTGCACCCTCCCAGGAGGAATAAAGGTAGACCTACCTCTAGGGACTCCCTCTTGAGTATCTGTACTATTCCCTGGGGATCAGAGTTCACCAGTGTGGCGTCATCAGATTCCTCCTGCTGGTCATGCTCAGAATTAGTGTCAAAGGGGTGAAACACCCCTGACCCCTCTTCTGGTGCTATCCCCCTCCCCCCACATTTTCTGCCCTTCTGACCGCTCAGCTTTCTGGAGGTCATTCTGCAGCCACAGCTCTAAGAGTTGCTGAGTGTTAAGGTTGCTACCTGTCTTTAACTTCCTAGATGCAGCCAGGTTCCTAAGTTCCTGGAACGTAAGACCACTGTATATAGAAGACTGGGACCCGCTGGCTTCCCCAACTAAAGACATGGTAAACTAGGTGTAGTGTGGTGTTGCACCTACCTACCATAGTGGAAACTAAACTTAAAAAGGATTGTAGAAACGGTTGGGCTAGACCCTCAACTAACAATCCAAAAGGTGCAGTGGAGCTTACTACTTTACAAAAAGTATTTCTATGTGCCTAATGCTGGTGAGGTTTTTTTTTATCTCACCAGACCTAGATTTTCTGGTAAAACAGTGCAGGCTAAATCCCAACCTCGGCACACCAATGTAGGAGACTGGCTTAGTATATGGTGCACACATTTAAGTGAAACACCTTGCAATAATCCAGACAACCCTTATGGTGATTTTAGTGGTCTTAGACAACCTTAGAAAGCTCTTTAAGTGGTAGATGTGGAGAGCAGCCTTCAGGCTTATCCAGAAGGAGTGTTAAGCAGCTTGTTTTAACAGATCTAATCATATAGTTTAGGTTAAACGAAAAAGAACCACGCAGTGTATTTATACAAATATATCTATTTATTACACAACATTCACTAGCACATTGGTATATCTCCTACCCGGAGATATCAACACAAATATACAACAATACTTTGATTGCATAAGGTAAGTAAGCAGAATACAAATTGGTCTCCAGGGAGAGACCAAACCATATTCTAAGAAAGTGGAATGCAAACTGTGACCGAAGTTGGGACTTGGACCAGGAGACTCAGAAGAGCTGGAGTCACAAGGAACCACCCAAGGTAAGTACCCAGGAACCCCATCCTGGCTGTGTGGATACACAGCTGCGTACTCAATAGAAGTTAACGGGAAAGTCGCGGTTGGAGTTTTGAAGAAGGAACCTTCCCAGTGGACCTTGAAGAAACCCCGTGCAATACAGAAGCTTGGAGAGTCACCCCACCTGTGGATACCTCAGGAAGCAGGATACCTACACCAGGGAAGCCGGGTGCATAGGTGCAAACGGATGTCAGAAACCGCCGTAGACCACAATGGAGCACTTCAGTAAGGATGCCGCTGGCAAAGAAGGTGCAAGAGTCCGTTGGAATCCAAGGGTGAATTTTTCAAGAGAAGAACCTGCAAGGCAAGGGGACAGAGTCTATGCCACTCGAAGGTGACAAGGAGCACGGATGTCAGAAGATTCAGGAATGATGACAGTGACCTTGTCGCTGCAGCTGTGCGGAGCAGGCGATGCTGAGGAAGACCAGGAGCCATGCATGAGCTGTCCCACGTTGGAAGTCGAGAACCAGGAGGTCAGTGTCCAGAATGAGCACCAACAAGCCTTGGCAGCAGCAGCAAGCATGGTAAACGATGAAGGAACAACATTGGGAGAAACAAGGTCCAAGGGACTCACCAAGAGCAGGAGAGTCGAGCAGAACCCAAGCAAGAAGGGGAGCCCGCTGAAGCAGGAGAAGACATTTGGGAGGACCCACAGGCCAAAGGAACAGGAGTCATACACCCACCCACCCTAGGAAAGGGATTAGGATGACTCTGGGGTCCCTCCCAGAGTAGGGGCTAGACAGGGGGGAGCATATTGCCATGTCCTTTGTCCAGTTTCGCACCAGAGTGAGAGCCAAGGGCTCCCTGGACTTCCTCAAATCTGAGTATGCAAGGAGGGCACCAAATGTGCCCTTCAAAACAATCTGGTGGTGCTGGCAACTGCCCCACCTCAGCCCAATACACTGAGTCCTACCTGGGAGGTGGTCACACCTCCCTGCGACAGGCAACCTGTTGTTCTACCTTCCCCTGCTTGAGCTTAGCTCAGCAGCAGGAGGGCAGAATCATGTCTGTGGTCTGCAGCAGCACTAGCTTGCTGTCAGACCCTAAAAGGCTGTCACCAGGAGTACAGGGGGATACCTCAAGGGACCCCTCCAGTACATAGGGTCATACTACCAACATTGGAATTAGTGTTGGGGTATGATTCCAACATGTTTGATACCAAACATGACCGGGTTCGGTGCCACCACTTTATAGTTAGACATCTCGTAATGATATATATTAATAAACTATATTTATTAAAATGGCTGACCATATTTACAAATCTGGAGTATCGACTCCGGGGTTTGTAGGGTTGTCCTACTCATGCATGGGTATCCTCACACTTATAACTAAGCACCCTGCCCTCAGGATTGAAAGGCCTGCCTTAGGGGTGACTTATAGGTTTTAAATGTAGTGACCTCAGATATAAGGACACTTACATCTGTCATAAGTGGTTCTAGCACAAGCTTACACAGGCTGCACTGATGGGGCTCTAGTCACAGTTTGAGTGGTCTCTCCTGGGTGGTACAATATATCCTGCACATATTGCGCATTTCAAATAATTGATTTTGGAGAAGTTTAGTTGTGATTTATCTTGTTTTTTCCCTGCTCTATTCTCCATACTCATTTAACTCTATCAGGGACCCTCCAGTTTTCTTTAAAGGTAAAATATATCCTGCAGCCCAGGGGAGACCCCTGGTGTACCTATGTCCTGCACACCTTAGTACCATACAGTAGGAACCTACAAGGATACACCAGTACCCAATTGTGGCGGTACCAAAGTACTTAACATGCACAATATAGGGAGGAATCAGTGGGTGGGGTCCGGATTAGCAGGATCTCAACCTGACTAGTCACAAAAAATACTGACACGTGCAAAAACTGGGGTAACCATGAAAGCAGAGCCTACTTTCCTACATGAACACAATGGGATAAGTAACTTGAAAGAGTTTCAATTAAAAGCCAATTTGTTTTTAGTGAGCATGAAAGTATTTATGGGTTCAGCACATGAGATCACTGGGACGTACTCTGTGCTTCCAAACAGATTGTAACCTGTTTAGACAATGGATGTAGGAATATTAAATTATCTCAGAACTCATTGAGGTCTGTGGTGCACAATCATGAAAGCACACACTATTTAAATTACATTAAACATGAATACACATACATTCACAAATAGAAGAATTCTTTGTTTGTTAAGCATTGTTGGAAGTGCAATAAAGAATGTGTAGAGGATTAGGCCAGAGTTTAGGGTTATGGGGTCACAGGTCTTTCAGTGTTTTTCTGCTTTCAATCTGCAACCTGTTAGCAGTAGCGGCTGCTACCGGATGGGGGTGGTGGCCTTGGGGGTTAATTAACAAATTAAAACACTTACCTCAAAACGGCCGGCCGCCGCCTTCCCCGTGTTCCTTTTTTCCTGCAGTCCAGCAGGCAGCAGGGAGCACCAGGCTCCCATGAGCCAATCACAATGCTGCGAAGCAGTTTTGGGATTGGTCTGAGTGCCATGGATCGGCGCTCAGACTAGGACAGGGAGCTTGTGCATGTTCCTACCAGGCTGTGTAACGCAGCCTGGTAGGAACATGAAAAGGGAGCTTGAACCGTTTGGTCGGCCCAAGAAGGCTGGCCAAACAGTTCATGCAAACTTTGGGAGTGCAAACCACTCCTCCTCTGCTCTGGCTAGCCCTGGCCCTCACTGCACACAGCTTGCATACAATGGCAAAAAAAAAAGGACACTAACAATACGTTATTGTCATTATATTTCTCCTTTTTTCGCAGTGGGGCAACGCTCCTCCGCCTTAGGAGAGGAGCCGCCACTGTCTGCAAGTCAATTAATATTTGCTGTTATTTCATAAAGCATTGTGTAAATTGTGTATAAAAAGAGCTGCCTGTGAAGCAGCAATTTGAGAGAGGCCAGCAGCCTTCCTGTATGTAAGGATAGTCTTTCTTCCTTTTGTGACAGTCAGTAAAGAACTGTCTTTGCATTGCCGAGAGGAGTCTGTGTCCTTTTTCCATTTTGAAAGTTTTAAGTCACACTGCAACAGTTGGCGAAGCAGCCGAAGAGGTCCCTTTTTGCCCCCACTTGACTGCTGGCACCGGAAGACTGCCTACTCCCCGATGCATGGACTATTGAGCACTTTTTGATGAGGTAAGTAGACATCATGTTCTACTGAAGTTCTGCCTGTGCTCAGAGGATGGGGAGGATCCAGGGACTGCTGTTTTTTTTAAAGATGAGGACATAGCGGATTGCAAACCTTGCTTGTGTATTGACACATTTGATGACCTAAACAAAGCCATGCTCGTCAATAAAGGGACCCCCTCTAAAAGGCGTAAAATGTCAGGGAGAAAGAGGGGAAAAACAAACAACTAGAACAAGAAAACTCCCCTATGACCTATATTTCTTTACTGAAGATTAAATCTAGTATGAGTTAACCCCTTCAGCGCGGCGCGGATTTCCGCGCCACGCTGAAGGTTCCGTGCGCGGGCGGGGCCATGACGAGACGGTTTCGTCATGCGCACAGCGCAACCGACGTGCATGACGGAACCGTTCCGTCATGCGCGTCGAAGGGGTTAAGGTACAAATGCAAAATTACATGATTATAACATTCAGGTGCACATAGACATTTCCTTTTTTTTTTTTATAAGTTCATTTTATTTTTCATTCTTATTAACTTTTGTCTGTTTGTGATCAATACATATTAATCAGTATTTTTTATATTTACTAGAAAAACACTTTTTTCAAATTTTTAGTGCAAAGATTGTTACAAATTGTTATATACAGTTTGATATGGCTGTATCAACCCCCAATAAATAAATAAATCTAGTATCAAAACACATTCATTTCTCACAATCGCTCACAGTCATACAAGACACATATACACATTTGGGTATAAAGGACACATAGATGTACAACGTTTCCAATGGACAATTTCGATGACCAAAGTCAAAAGGTCTGGGCACATGTGGTTGACGCGTGTTTCGGTGGAGTAACACAAGCCGTGAGCCACCTTCATCAGGACAACGCCCAAATAGAATACAGTGTCACTAGGCCAAATAAGAAAGGGGGTACTAGTTTCAATTTGGAATGGTGCCCATTTTCCAAAGAAAGCAGGTTTTAGAAAAATGGACAGCGAAGTCTGTGTCATCAATGGCTAACAGTCCACTTCTAATTCAAGCTGAGAGTTGGCCCAAACCTTTCATTGTCCAGACAGATGCATCTGAGATAGGGTTAGGGGCTGTTATCATCACAACCTAATGCAGAAGGCTGGGATCAACCAGCAGCTTTTATCTGCAGAAGGTGGACCCCCAGGGAGAAACATAGGTAAGCGATTGAGCGGGAAGCCTTTGCTGTGGTCTGGGCCCAGAAGAAGTTGAGACCATACCTGTTTGGCAATCACTTCATTGTTCAAACAGACCACAATCCTCTATTAAGGCTTACACAAACGAAGAGTGAAAATCTCAAACTTTTGAGGTGGTCCATTTCCCTACAGGGATGGACTATACAGTGGATCATAGACCTGGGAGAAACCATGCCAATGCAGATGGACTCTCCAGATATTTCCACTTAGAAAATGATGACTCAACTGGGCAAGGTTAGTCTCATCTCCTTACGTTTAGGGGGTTGTGTAGGAAAGTAGAATCTGCTTCTATGGTTACCCCCAGTTTTTGCTTGATGTAATTCTGACTGGGATCCTGCTAATCAGGACCCCAGTCTCTCTGCTTTCTGCACTAAATTGTGATGGTAAGTACTTAGGTACATCCCAGATTGGATACTGGGGTATCCTTATCAGTCCCTAATATATGGTACTAAGGTACCCAGGGTATAGGTTCTCCAGAGGTCCCCCACAGGCTGCAGCATGTATCATGCCACCTATGGGAGACCATTCAAACTAGCTCTATAGGCCTGCCATTGCAGCCTGTGTAAGCTGATGCTAACACCACTTACGAAAGATATAGGTTTCCCTATATCTAAGGTCACTGCAATTAAAACCTATAAGTCACCCCTCCAGCAGGCCTTTTCAATCCTGAAGGCAGGGTGCTTAGTTCTAAGTGTGAGGGTGCCCCTGCATGAGCAGGACACCCCTATAGCCTTCGGAGTCCATTCTCCCGGGTTATAATTGAGACAGTCATATAACATATAGAGGGGCACTGCTTAATTACTCGATCACCATCTCGAAACTGGCTGTAACGAACCCTGTCGTGTTTGGTATAAAACATGTTGGAATCATACCCCCACACCGTAAATGGTATGTGAGGTATGATTCCAAACACTGTATAGGTACCAGTCATCTAGAACAGGACAGCAAAACATGGCTGGTGCCGACCAGAGACACAATTCTACCCTCCTGCTGCTTAGCCAAGCTCGAGCAGGGGGAAGGCTGAAGAAACATTTGAAAAATTATGACCCCAGACTTGTGGAACTTTCTCCAAATGGTCATAAATGGTCATAAATGTTGATTTTTTTAATGTTTAATCGTTCAACTGTAAGTGATTGTCGTATATGAATCACACTTTTGGAACAAAAATGAGTGCGTTTAGAGTCATTTTCATGCTTGAAATTGGGCAAAATCAAGGTTCTGAGTAGGAGGAAAAGTCTATAAAAATGGCAATTTTGTTCACTGGGAGGCGTTAAAAAGTGGTCATTCAAAATGAGGTGCGATACAATTGACATTTTGAATTTTTTTGTACAGTCCAAAAATCCACTGTGATGTGAATCATCATTTTTGGAACTAAAATAAGTGTGTTTAGAGTCATTTTCATGCTCAAAATCTGGCAAAATCATGGTTCTGAGTAGCAGGAAAAGTCTATAAAAATGACAAGTTTAGTCACTGGTAAGCCTTAAAAAATGGTTATTCAACATGAGGCGCTATACAATTGACATTTTGAATAATTTTTTGTACATTGCAAAAAAAAAACAATTTTCTGATGAAAAACTATGACCCTGGACCTGTGGAGTTTTTTCTGAATATTCAAAAATGATGTCTTTTTTAATGTTTAATCTTTCAACTGTATATGACAGTCTGATGTGAATCATCACTTTTGGAACTAAAATAAATGTGTTTAGAGTAATTTTCATGTTCAAAACCAGGCAAAATCAGGGCTCTGATTAGGAGGAAAAGACTATAAAAATGGCAATTTTGGTCACTGGGAGACCTTAAAAAATGGTTATTCAACATGAGGCGCTATACAATTGACATTTTGAATAATTTTTTGTACATTGCAAAAAAAAAAACAATTTTCTGATGAAAAACTATGACCCCAGACCTGTGGAACGTTCCCCGAATGTTCAAAAATTCGGATTTTTTAATGTTTAGTCTCTCAACTGTAAATGACTGTCGGAAGTGAGTCATCACTTATGGAACTAAAATTGTGGTTAGGGAAATTTTCATGCTCAAAATCGAACAAAATACCAGCTTCCGATTAGGAGAAAACGTCTATAAAAATTGCAATGTTGGTCACTGGGAGGCCTTAAAAAGTGGTTATTCAACACGAGGCGCAATACAATTGACATTTTTAATCATATTTTTGTACAGTCCAAAAAAATCACATTTCTGATGAATAACGATGACCCTCGGACCAGTGGAATTTTCTCCGAATGCTCAGGAATGGTGATTTTTCAATGTTAATCTTTCAACTGTAAATGACTGTCTGATGTGAATCATGTTTGGAACTAAAATTAGTGTGTTTAGAGGCATGTTCATGCTCAGCATCGAACAAAATACAAGCTTCCTATTAGGAGAAAAAGTCTATAAAAATGGCGATTTTGTTCACTGGGAGGCATTAATAAGTGGATATTTAACATGAGGCGCAATACAATTAAGATTTTGAATACTTTTTTTTTCAGTCCAAAACATCCAATTTCTAATAAAAACCATGATCCCGGACCTGTGGAACTTCCTCCGAATGGTCATAAACGGTGATTTTTAAATGTTCAATCTTTCGACTGTAAATGACTCTTGGATGTAAATCCTCACTTTTGTAACTCAAATGAGTGTGTTTAGAGTAATTTTGATGCTCGAAATAGAACAAAATACAAGCTTTCAATTAGGAGGAAAAGTCTATAAAAATGGCAATTTTAGTCACTGGGAGGCCTCAAAAAGCAATTATTCAACAATAGGCGCAATACAATTGACATTTTGAATAATTTTTTGTACAGTCGAAAAAATCATTTTTCTGATGAAAAATGATGTCCCTGGACCTGTGGAGTGTTTTCGGAATATTCAAAAATGGTGATATTTTAATGTTTAATTTTTCAACTGTATATTACAGTCTGATGTGAATCATCACATTTGGAACTATAATAAGTGTGTTTAGAGTCATTTTCATGTTCAAAATCAGGCATAATCAAGGTTCTGATTAGAAGGAAAAGACTATACAAATGGCAATTTTGGTCACTGGGAGGCCTTAAAAAGTGGTTATTTAACATGAGGCGCGATACAATTGACATTTTGAATTAATTTTTGTACTGTCCAAAAAAATCAATTTTGTGATGAAAAAAGATGACCCCCGGACCTGTGGAATGTTCTCCGAATGTTCAAAAATTGTGATTTTTTTATGCTTAATCTTTCGACTGTAAATGACTATTGGTGTATGTCATCACTTATGGAACTAAAATTGTGTTTAGAGAAATTTTCATGCTCAAAATCGAACAAAATACCAGCTTCCGATTAGGAGAAAAAGTCTAGAAAAATGGCAATTTTAGTCACTGGGAGCCTAAAAAAGTGGTTATTTAACAAGAGGCGCGATACAATTGATATTTTGAATCATTTTTTGTACAGTCCCAAAAATCCAATTTCCGATGAAAAACAATGACCCCGGACCTGTGAAACTTTCTCCAAATGGACATAATTGGTGATTTTTTAATGTTTAATCTTTCAACTGTAAATGATTGTCGGATGTGAGACATCACGCTTGGAAGTAAAATTAGTGTGTTTAGAGACATTTTTTCATGCTCGGCATCAAACAAAATACAAGACTCCGATAGGGAGAAAAAGTCTATAAAAACGGCAATTTTGGTAACTGGGAGGTCTTAAAAAGTGGATATTCAACATGAGGCGCAATACAATAGACATTTTGAATACTTTTTTGTACAGTCCAAAAAAATCTAATTTCTGATTAAAAACGATAACCCCCTGACCAGTGGAATTTTCTCAGAATGGTCAGGAATAATGATTTTAAAACGTTTAATCTTTCTTTTTCTTTTTTTTTTTTTAGCCCTCTTCTCACCATGGCTACTGCACTTTGGGCCGTATGTAAACACCCACGATCCGTCTGTGGTCCATGCAGAATCAGACTCTTGGCCCTGGTCTTTTAATAGAGGGGGCAGAAACCACCACCACCTAAATCCTTGGCCTGATGTGATCATTGGATCAGGTATCGATGTATATTACCAACCATACGCATTATATTGGACCTCTACCCTGACCACTTCAAATAATCCCCCCAAAGCTCTTCTGCCTAGTGTGGGTTGCATTTGATATCAATATTGCAAGTCCATTTTACTGTGCTTAACCAGGCTGTAGGGTGTGGAGGGAGGGGGTCCAGCCAGTGTTTACAGATCTCTTGTCTAGCCAAGAGCAGCAAATGAAATAGTAAACCCCTTTGCTTTCTACTTAAGGCGTGTTGGGAGGCGCTGTCCACCCCAAGCAGTACCAGTGTTTCGGACATAACTATGTTCTCTACTAAAATTGTTCCTATTGTAGCTTCTACCTTCTTCCAGAATTCTTTGATCACTGGGCATGTAAAAATACATGGACATCGTTAGCCCTTATAAGACCACACCTCTTACAGCAGGGAACCGGTTGTTGCAAAAACTTAGCCAATCTTTGCGGAGTCCAATACAAACTGTGGATGACAAAAAAATGATGGCATTTAAAATTAGCAGGGGTTACTATAGCGTAGAGAAATTTCAGAGAGTCTGTCCACAAAGAATGTATGTTGCCTTTCTGCAGTGTATTTGACCAAATATCGGTGGGGGCCTTCAGTTTCTCTTCTTCTGCCTCCAAAAACGGACCATGCCATTTTGCCACTTCTTTGAAACTCGGACTAGTATCCTGAAGTGAGGCCTCAAAGTCCCAGTTACACCCAACCTCCTCTACGACTGCCAAAGACCATGAGGTGAGCTGTAGATACTTGAACATGGATAACTTATTACCTGTCCTGATGTTTAGAACCTTCCAGGGAATCGTTCCATCTCTTGTAAACAGATCCCTCCATTTCGTTATCCCTGCCTGCTTTAGAGGCAGACTCAGCATCTTTCATGCACTCTGGCATTCCTGGGGATTCCCAGATTGGGGGAAAGTCTGAGAAATAGCCAATCTTTAGTAACCTTCTCATTGTAAACCACAATCTTAGTGCCAATTTTAAAACCTTTAACCTGACTTAAAAAAGAAAAGAAAATTGGGCTCCGAATTTGTATAAAAAGGCTCCTGGGCTGACATCTTTGGTCATTTTTTTCAATATTGACCCCCATGATGTATTAGTGGGCTCCCCTACCAACATTCAGATATTTTTAAATTGGTAGGCCATACAGTAAAGTCTAAGATCTGGCAAAGCTAACCCTACCTTCTTGAGACTGCTCCGTGGTTTTTTCTATGAGAGACAAAGCCCCCGTGATGCTGAGATAGAGCTTGATAAATTTCCCTGTATTTTATTAATTTCATCCTTAGAAAATTAAAAAGGTATGTTAGTTTCGGGAGAACAGACATTTTTACCAAGTTATGCCTCCCATAAATAGACAGAGGTAAGTTATTCCACCTAGCTAGTTGCCTGTCTACCTCCTTCATCACGCTCTTCAAGTTGCGGGAATGGATCTCATCGATTTTATCTGAAATAACTATCCCCAGATATTTCATCCCTGCACATCTGCTACCTCCCCATTCTCCCATATTCCAACACATCACTTCTGTCTTAGATAGATTTACTGAATACCCAGAAAACATCCCGTATTCAGTTGTCAATTGTTCTTTCCTTATTAATGTCTGGCCCGGATCAGAAGTATAGATTATCAAATCATCCGCATATAGTGCGATTTTACTACGTGAAGAAAGCTGGTGTATGGGGGTAATCTGATCGTCCGTTCTTAAACTGTGTGCCAGGGGTTCAATGTATGAATCGAAAAGATAGGGGACAGCCCTGTCTGGTCCCTCTTTGGATATAAAAATCCTTGTTAGGGAGCTATTTAGTCGAATTTTGGCCATAGGGTGCTCATGTAGTTTTTGAATTGTCTAATAAAATCCATACTAAAACCCATTGTATCTAAAACGGCCCAGAGAAATGCCCAGCTAACACGATCACGGAATCGATCGAGTGACTGCTAGGTCTATTGTTCTAATCAGTGACAACATGAGTTCTTGTATTTGCCTCTTCAGGACAAACCCTTTCTGACCCATATGAATCAACTGGGGTGCTTCCATGGCCAATCTCCTGGCCAAAATACCTGTATAAATTTTATGATTCACGTTCAGTAGGGAGATTGGCCGATATGAGTCAGCCCTCTTCGGGTCCTTGGCTGGTTTTAAAATCAGAGTAATTATAGCTTCTCTCCAAGAAGTCGGGGTCAGCTCTTCCTCCTTATAGACTGAATTAAAAAGAGCTTTCATTTCCGAAATTATCTCGTCAGCTATCAACTTGTAGACCTCAGCTGGTATGGAGTCAGGGCCTGCTGCCTTTCCGTTCTTCATATGTTGAAGCTGTTCTCTTATTTGCCCCTCTGTAATGGGAGCATCAAGCTTCTTTCTGCACTCTATTGTAAGGGCCGGGAGGCCTACGTCTTTTAGCCAGTGCTTCAAGACCTCTTTGTCTGGTCTCTCTGATTCTGCATATAGCTCTGAAAAAAGCGAGACCAGACTTTCCTGTATTTCCTCCTCCTTGTTCGTAATATCCCCCTCTGGGTTAATAACCAGCTCCCCAATATGATCTTTTGCCCTCTCAGCTCTTGACTTCCAAGCTAGAAGTGCCCCAGCTTTTTCACCGCACTTAAAATGTTCCATACGCCCTGTGGCCCACCTTTCCCTACATTTTGTGTCTAGTTTGATCTTATAATTCAGTTTGGCTTCCTCCAACGTTTTCAAAATCTCCTCCCTATATTGTGCATTATATACTTCTTACTGAGCACTTCTCTCTAATGCCCCTATCTCCTCCTCCAATTTCTTGAACTCAGCCCTTTCCACCTTATTCTTAAATGGGGCCCGACTTTGAAGAACTCCCGAAGATAGCTTTAAAAGTGTCCCAAATGACACCAATTGGAGTCGAATGAGCATTAATCTGGAAAAATTCTGAGGTTGCTTTTTTCAGGTGGGTGGTAACATCTAGATCTAACAAAACAGATATTTTCAACGTCCATCTTGTATTGTTCCTCATGTTACCTCCCTTCAATAAAATAGTGACCATACCATGGTCAGAAATATGTCCTGGGAGTATAGAAACCTCTTTTAATTTCACCGCCCACTCTCTATCGACTAACAAGTAATCCAATTGTGAGAAATTATGATATTTTTTACTATGGAAGATATAGCCTCTCTTATCTTGCATTAAATATCTCCAAAAGTCGACCAAACCCAGTTCAAATAGCATTTGTTTAAAGGCCTGTCTTGTCTTCAGCCCTTGGGCTTCGGCCCCTCTCCTACTTGTAGACCTATCTAAAGTTGGATCTAAGAGCCCCAGCTAACATGAGTTGCAAATCCACAATGTACTGGGGGTCGTCTACATTTGGACCATAAAAACCAGCACAGACAAATTCAGAACCAAAACATCTAAGAGTGCCCATGACCGATCTACCTGAGCTATCAGTCTTAGATGAGATCGTCTCGACACCTGACCCTTTCCTAATTATTATTGCAACTCCCTTTGAGTATTCTGAATGGTCTGAGGCAGCATAACTCCCTATCCAACTTTGTTTTAGGTATATCCCCCTACTCTCACTTGCTGTTAGGTAGGTCTCTTCTATAATACCTACATGAGGTTTAGATTCTTCCGGATATCTCATTCCTAGTCTCTGTCTATTTTTAGATCTTAGGCCATTGACATTCCAGGTTACAATTTGTAGATTATTAGCCTTCCCGGCCATTAGTCTTAAAGTACACCAGCTTTCTTGGACCAAAGGACCTCAATTTCACATTTTTAAAAATGGATCTTGATAATATGTGAAATAAGGACTGATTTTTTTAGTTTCTCCCACTGCTCCCCACCCAGTGCCCTACTCTGCCCCCTTCCCCCCTTTTCCGCACCCATAGGAACCCTCCCAAAAGTGTCAGGCATAGAGCCTGTTGGAACCGCCGTGGAGAAAAAAAGGCTTGTAAAAGAACCCGATGATATAACCAAGCTACCCTCTCGTCCCTTCCGCGTTTCTGCCCGGTGTGTGTGACTATATGTCTGTATCTTGTTCTTTTATTTATTTTATAATATTATATGTGTATGTTTGTTCGTTTTAGTTGTTTTTTTTTTTACATTCTATTTCAATCTTTAACACTACTTTACACTACATTGAAGACTCGTTTCTCAGGAGCCCCCACCTTTCCTTAAGCTATCAAGCTGTCTGCCTCTTCTATGGACCGTATGTTGCGCATTTGGTTGTTCCACATGACGCAGAGCATGGCTGGAAATTTTAGCTAGGCCGTAACACCCAGACTATTTAGCTCCCCCAATCTTTTTCCCAGTTCCCATTGTTTGTCTGTTGCGTGACATACATCTGATCTGATGGTAAACGTAAGGTTCTGGGTTGTATTTCGGAATGCGTCTCGCAAGATGGTTTCTTTGACTACATAAGATGGAAAGTTTATCAAGATTTTTCTTGGCTTTTCTTGGCTTCTGCCGCTGTAGATTCCCCTTGAATGGGTCCCTATGCACCCGTTGTATTTTATGGTTGAGGTTCATGTCTGGTCTGTCCTTCAGGGCTGTCTCCTTTAACTAGGGCTTTAAGGTTTGTGCCCTCCTCTGCTTCTGGAATATTTAGAATTCGAAGAGTATTCCTTCGAGAGTGGTTCTCTATTCTTTCCAAATCTTCCCTAAGGCTAGAGTTCTCTTTAGCCATTGCCTCTTCACCTTTAGTATTTTTGGATATGTCCTTTCGCAAGAGGCAGACTTCCTCCTCTAGTTGCACAGTCCGGGCAACCACATCATCTAGCTTTTGCACAAGTACTGTGCAGGAAGCTTGAATGTCTGCGTGGTTCGCCTCCGACATTTTGAACAGACTTTTAAGTTCTTCTTTAGGGTCCAGAAGAATAGATGCCAATGGGACCTCTAAGGTTTCTATACTGGACCGGCGTGGCACTGAAGGCTCAGGTTGTAATAAAAGACTCGTGGGGGTTTACCAGGTTCTCTGGTGGTACGTTGGGGGCCATTCCCCCTTTATCTTTCTGTGACCTCTCCCCAATCTCTTCTTCGTCCTGAAGCATCAAAACACTGAACATATTTTGCGTTCTGACCTGAAATCGGGTCTCTGCGACACCATGACTCGTTCCTGTCTCTTGGTACCCTTGTACCTCTATTCCAATACTACTTTCAGGTGTACTGGAGTTAGCTCCCCTTCTCTCAAGCTCCGTTAATGCATTCACAGGCACAGGCACCCCTGTCTTTTTTTTTCCCAGAATCCCCTCTATCTCCTGACTCCATTGCGTGTGTCAGGACCTTGTAGTAGGTTTTTAAAGATGGGGTGATTTTAATTTGCAACGGGGAGAAATTTTTCCCCCGACCACATGGGCTCTTCCCTAGCTATTTAGTAGCTTTTCTTACCCTTACAACTTTTGGGGGGATGGTATCAACAGAAATATCCACGGGGTCCGTTTTAGCTGGGAGAGATTTAGAGTTGTGATTTACCCCAGGAGGTTTCCACAAAGTGCCAAAAGCTCTGGTGCGCAAAGTGTACCTTGAGATCCTATCCGGAGTATTACTGGAGGTCTCACCAGCTTTCTCTGCACCACATGGAGGATTTACTCATGTAGCTCCAGCCCTCGCCATCCTGCTGTGGTTCTCTGCGGCAATATGTTTGAAGGGGGACTGTTCTTGTCTCTGCACAGGCCGGGGAAGCTGTATGCGCCTCGCCATAACTTGTACTGACTCTGCCCCTTAGAATGCGCGCGGCTCGGAGGCGCCTCAGCATTCCTGCTGACCATAGCCACGCAGAGGTTTTCTACCCTCTGCTGGAGCCACTCTCTTGGGTCACCAGCATGAAGTTGTGTAGTTCGGTAAGCAGTATTAAGCAGCGGCGGGTACAGAGGGGCGATGCTGCGCTTGAAAGCTCATTGCACGTGCCGCCCTCTCCCGGCGGTCCGTGGCCGTTTACCTTACGGCCGCCATGTTCCTTCCGATCCCAGGCACAAATCATTGTTTAATCTTTCAACTGTAAACAACTGTGTGATATGAATCATCACTTTTGGAACTAAAATTAGTGTATTTAGAGTCATTTTAATGCTCAAAATGGAACAAAATACAAGCTTGTGATTAGGAGATAAAAAAAGTCTGTAAAAATAGCATTTTTGGTCACTGGGAGGCCTTAAAAAGTGGTTATTGAACATTAGGCGCAATACAATTGACATTTTGAATAACTTTTTGTACAGTCCAAACAATCTAATTTTTGATAAAAAACTATGACCCTGGACCTGTGGAACTTTCTCCGAATGGTCATAAATGGCAATTTTTTAATGTTAAATCTATTGATTGTAAATGACTATCTGGTGTGAATCATCACTTTTAGAACTAGAATAAGTGTGTTTAGAATCCTTTTCAAGCTCGATCTCAGGCAAGATGATGGTTCTGAGTAGGAGAAAAAGTCTATAAAAATGACAATTTTGTTCACTGGGAGGCCTTAAAAAGTGGTTATTCAACATTAGGTGCAATACAATTGACATTTTGAATAATGTTTTTGTACAGTCCAATAAAGCCTTTTTCTGATGAAAAATTATGACCCCGGACCTATGGAACTTTCTCTACAAATGGTCATAAGTGGTGCTTATTCAATGTATAACCTTTCAACTGTAAATTAATGTCTGCTGTGAATTATCACTTTGAAACTAAAATAGATGTGTTTAGAGTCATTTTCAGGCTCAAAATCAGGCACAATCATGGTTCTGATTAGTAGGAAAAGAATATAAAAATGGCAATTTTGGTCACTGGGAGGCCTAAAAAAGTGGTTATTCAACATGAGCCGAGATACAATTCACATTTTGAATCATTCTTTGTACAGTCCAAAAAAAATTCAATTTCTGATGAAAAACTATGAGCCTGGATCTGAGGAACTTTCTCTGAATAGTCATAAATGGTGATTTTTTCAATGTTTAATCTTTTGACTGTAAATGACTGTCGGATGTGAGTCATCACTTTTGGAACTAAAATTATTATGTCATTTTCATGCTCGAAATTGAGCAAAATGCAAACTTCCAATTAGGAGAAAAAGACTATATAAATTGCAATTTTGGTCACTGTGAGGACTTAAAAAGTGCTTATTCAACATGAGGCGCAAAACAATTGACATTTTGAATCCATTTTTGTACAGTCCCAAAATTCCAATTTCTGATGAAAAACAATGATGCCGGACCTTTGAATGGTCAAAAATTTTGATTTTGTAATGTTTAATGTTTAATCTTTTAACTGAAATGAATGCCTGATGTGAATCATTACTTTAGGAGCAAAAATAAGTGGGTTTCGAATCATTTTCATGCTCAAAATCAGTCAAAATCATGGTTCTGATTAGGAGGAACGGACTATAAAAAAGCAATTTTGGTCACTGGTAGGCCTGAAAAAGTGGATATTCAACATGAGGCGCGATACAATTGACGTTTTGAATCATTTTTTGTACAGTTAAAAAAAAATCTAATTTCTGATGTAAAAGTATGTCTGTCCCCGAACCTGTGGAACTTTCTCGGAATGGTCAGAAATGGTGATTTTTTTTTAATGTTTAATCTTTCGACTGTAAATGAACATTTGGGTGCCGATCACGATCCGGTAAAAAAATTCCCCGTTCGACTCGTATCCGGTCTTTTTACCGTACGAATCGTACAAGTGCCGTACAAACTGCCAATCACGATTCACATGGTAAAAAGTCCATACGAACCGCATTGGGAATTATTCCCCACACGTCCTCGGGTCGAAAAATGTGTCCGACACGTCCTCGGACGATTTACCGTACAAATGTGAAAAGTGAAGTCCGACCGCGGAATCACGATCCATCCCGTGCGTCCGATGTTACAACCGCATGGAAAAAACACCGACCGCACCGAACTCCCATAGCAACCATGGAGACATGTGCCCGCATACGTGCCCAACACTCCCCCCAGCCCCCGTACGTTCGAGTCGTACCCCTCGTGTATGTACACCCGTGTACGTGTCGTACCCCCGTGTATGTACACCCGTGTACGTGTCGTACCCCCCGTGTGTGTACACCCCTGTACGTGTTGTACCCCCGTGTATGTACACCCGTGTACGTGTCGTACCCCCATGTATCTACACCCGTGTACGTGTCGTACCCCCGTGTATCTACACCTGTGTACGTGTCGTACCCCCCGTGTATGTACACCCCTGTATGTGTCGAACCCCCACCCGTGTATGTACACCCGTGTACGTGTTGTACCCCCACCCGCGTATGTACACCCGTGTACGTGTCGTACCCCCGTGTATGTACACCCCTGTACGTGTCGTACCCCCACCCGTGTATGTACACCCGTGTACGTGTCGTACCCCCGTGTATGTACACCCCTGTACGTGTCGTACCCTACCCGTGTATGTACACCTGTGTACGTGTCGTACCCCCGTGTATGTACACCCATGTACGTGTCGTACCCCCGTGTATGTACACCCGTGTACGTGTCGTACCCCCGTGTATGTACACCTGTGTACGTGTCGTACCCCCGTGTATGTACACCCCTGTACATGTCGAACCCCCACCAGTCTATGTACACCCGTGTACGTGTCGTACCCCCACCCGTGTATGTACACCCGTGTACGTGTCGTACCCCCCGTGTATGTACACCCCTGTACGTGTCGTACCCCCCGTGTATGTACACCCGTGTACGTGTCGTACCCCCCGTGTATGTACACCCGTGTACGTGTCGTACCCCCAGTGTGTGTACACCCCTGTACGTGTCGTACCCCCACCCGTGTCTGTACACCCGTGTACGTGTCGTACCCCCCGTGTATGTACACCCCTGTACGTGTTGTACCCTACCCGTGTATGTACACCTGTGTACGTGTCGTACCCCCGTGTATGTACACCCGTGTACGTGTCGTACCCCCGTGTATGTACACCCGTGTATGTGTCATACTCCCCGTGTATGTACACCCGTGTACGTGTCGTACCCCCGTGTATGTACACCCCTGTACGCGTCGAACCCCCACCCGTGTATGTACACCCGTGTACGTGTCGTACCCCCACCCGTGTATGTACAACCGTGTACGTGTCGTACCCCCATGTATGTACACCCCTAAACGTGTCGTACCCCCACCCGTGTATGTACACCCGTGTACGTGTCGTACCCCTTGTGTATGTACACCCCTGTACGTGTCGTACCCCCCGTGTATGTACACCCGTGTACGTGTCATACCCCCGTGTATGTACACCCGTGTACGTGTCGTACCCCCAGTGTGTGTACACCCCTGTACGTGTCGTACCCCCGTGTATCTACACCCGTGTACGTGTCGTACCCCCGTGTATGTACACCTGTGTACGTGTCGTACCCCCACCCGTGTATGTACACCCGTGTACGTGTCGTACCCCCGTGTATATACACCCCTGTACGTGTCGTACCCCCACCTGTGTATGTACACCCGTGTACGTGTCGTACCCCCGTGTATGTACACCCCTGTATGTGTCGTACCCCCGTGTATGTACACCCGTGTACGTGTGGTACCCCCGTGTATGTACACCCGTGTACGTGTCGTACCCCCCGTGTATGTACACCCGTGTACGTGTCGTACCCCCCGTGTGTGTACACCCCTGTACGTGTCGTACCCCCCGTGTATCTACACCCGTGTACGTGTCGTACCCCCCCCTCTACATTCGTGTCGTACCCCCGTGTATCTACACCCGTGTACGTTAGAGTCGTACCCCCACCCGTGTATGTACACCCGTGTATGTGTCGTACCCCCCGTGTATGTACACCCCTGTACGTGTCGTACCCCCACCCGTGTATGTACACCCGTGTACGTGTCGTACCCCCCGTGTATGTACACCCCTGTACGTGTCGTACCCCCGTGTATGTACACCCGTGTACGTGTCGTACCCCCATGTATGTACACCCGTGTACGTGTCGTACCCCCCGTGTGTGTACACCCCTGTACGTGTCGTACCCCCCGTGTATCTACACCCATGTACGTGTCGTACCCCCCCCTCTACATTAGTGTCGTACCCCCGTGTATCTACACCCGTGTACGTTAGAGTCGTACCCCCACCCGCCTATGCATGGAGCGTACCCCCACCACAACATCCTAAGTACGGAGCGCACCCCAGGCCCCAACATCACAACCGCATGTACGAGTCGTACCAAGCCACACACAAGGACAGCACTGTACCACAAAATGGGCCATGTACACACCGTACACACGCTAAAAACGCACGTACACAGCCAGGACAAACCAAAACGACACAAGAATACACCATTCGAATGGCACAAAGCCACAAAACATGTCCAACAACCACCAAAACAACACATTCACTGACCTGCAACTGCCAAAAACAAACAGAGGCCCAAAACACCACCACTCCTTATAACACACCCACCCAAAGTTCAAACACAGCCACACCCACCAATGGACCAATAAAAAGGGCCCACACACACAAACCATGAGCCTTTGCAACAGACTCACTGCTGCCAGACCCCACAGACAACCTACAGCACCATACTAGAAGCTTCACCACACCTTACACTTGCACACCTTCACACACACACCTTCACAAACACCCCCTCATCACATTCACACACACACCTGCACAACCACACCCACACACCCACAACCATCCACACACCCCCCCCACCATCCACACCCACACCCCTCACCATTCCCACTAACAAGAATCCAAAGTTCACTAGCCGAGAGTTGGAGGTCCTTGTCGATGAAATCCTCAGAGTCGAGCCACACCTCTTTGGAACATTGGTCAGACAGCCCAGAATTTCAGAGAAAACAGCCATGTGGCAGACCATCGTCGATGCTGTGAATGCTGTTGCGGACACCAGAAGGAACAAGCAGGAATGCCAAGCCAGGTGGTACGATCTGCGGAGGAGGGTCCGAGCCAAGATGACGGATGAACACAACCAGGCCACCGTCACTGGAAGAGGGCCGTCCCGCAGACCCGTACACTACCATCCCTGGGAGGAGAGGGTGATGGCCATACTGCCGGTGGAGGCAGTGGAGGGATTATGAGGACTCCGAGACCTGGGTAAGTACACAAACAACGCACCTCACATGGGGGGAACGTCATCCACAACCAAACTCACAAACAGGCACGCAACCACCCCAAGCTATCGCATGACTCAACCACACTCCATGAACACGCACATGCCACTGGCGCCACCATGCCCCATGCACCCAGCTGGACAATGTCAAGTCACAGGCCACAGAAGACACCAACACATGAGACAGTAAGCCGGATGGCGGGAGGGTGGGCCCAAAAAAATCACATAGTGCAACTCAGAAGCAGACAACAATGCCCCCTGCCCATATGGCCTAGGTCACAGCCAGACAAACAGTGTGTCCCCACACAGGAAAGACTTGCCAGCAAATGGCAGACGCCTTGCATTAACACATGGGGGTGACGGCACGTTCTTGCACATGACAGCAGATAATGAACAGCCAACACTGTGAAAGAGTGGCAGCACACACCACCACAGCAGCAGTGCAGACACAACACCCAATGGGTGCCTGGAGATCAGAAACAAACTCACATCAACAATCCAAGGCCCATTCAAAGATCTGCAAAAAGTGTGTGCACAGTAAGCTGGGCTGAGGTGACAGAGGGTGACACACAGAGGGAGGGAGAGGGGGACAGAGAGGGAGGGAGACACAGGGAGACGGACAGAGGGAGGAGGCTGACACACAGAGGGAGGGAGAGGGGGACAGAGAGGGAGGGAGACACAGGGAGACGGACAGAGGGAGGAGGCTGACACACAGAGGGGGGGAGAGGGGGACAGAGAGGGAGGGACACACAGGGAGAGCAAATCAGCCTTGTGGTGTGTGGGAATGTGTGCCAGTCAGCAGGTGGACTGCGTGCATGTAGACAAGGGTGGCCAGTGTCAGCACCCCCCCTCTCCTCCATGGCAAAACACAGGGCCATGTCACAACCTGTGCACGAGCACAACGACAGCTACCTGCATCATATAAGTGTGTGGAACAACTGCATGTGCCCACGTACAGTGCCACACGGAAGGCGCCAATGCACGGCTTGCCACACCTGCCCACTCCACTGCTGACTGCAGTCACACTTGACGCAGCAAGTAAGACTGTGCCACACATAGGTAAAGTCGCCAAAGCTGTTCCCAAGGGGCATACCCATGCACAAGTGCACTGTGAGTGGAATGCAAGACATATCCAAATTCCCAGAGGAAATGTGCCAACTTTGAAACTAATGAAACATGGATGTTGCATGGAACAAAATTAACATTGTCTCTCTCACACACAGGTCAACGTCGTGGATCACCCCCCAACACTGGGGGGGAAGACTCACAGGACCCGGGTCGGCGGGATGAAGGAGCCACCGGCAGCGACTACTCTCACCACTCTGTGGACGAACCCGACCCCGACCAACCTGGCCCCTCTGGTGTCCAACGACCTGCAGCACCTGCGTCAGGTACAGCGGGGCAAACCACCACCCCCACTCCTGCCACATCCCAGGAGACACCCAGGATCCCTTCCCCAAAACCACAAAGCAGCCAGGCTGGCCAGGAGGGACACGGTGTCCCGGGCACCCAGGAGGAGGCAGGCGACAACGCCAATGCCACCCCTCAGGGGTCCCGGAGACCCGATGTGCCCACAAGGGCAGGCCAGGTGCAAGTGGGCAGGGGTGGTGGGAGTGGAGGACGGCGGAGGCGCCAGCCTGACCAGTTGGCTGAGGAACCGGTATTTTCCCATGTCCGAAACATCCTGGACACATACCGGCAGGACACCACGGGCATGGCCCAGGTTGTGTCCATCCTCGAGGGGATCAAGACCCAGCAGGCCCAGCAACATGCGGAGCAACATGCCTGTCTACTGCAACACCAATGGAGGATGGAGGACAGACAGGCTGAGCTCGTGACGGTGTTCACGGGAATTCACAGTACACTCCATCGGATGGCCGACAACATGGGGAACCCTCCCTGTGCCAGAAGGCGTAGAACATCACCACCCACAGGGAGGGATCAGGAGGAGGAGGAGGAAACATCCGATGGAGCATCCCAAACATCGTCACGGCCTGCTTCTGAGGGTCCCCGCAGGAGGGCAGGTCGTCCACAGAAAAGACCGTGAGGGTCGGCGCTACAGCACCATCTCCCAGGACACCTGGCCTGGCACCTGGCCCACTGGAGCAACAGCAGCACAGCATCAAAAGACATTCTCTGCCACATGGCCTTGCTGGTCACTGTCTGACCAATGTTGCCAAAGACTGTGGCATGGACTCTGAGGATTTCTAATGGCAAGGACACCAACTCCCCTAGTGAACTTTGGATTCCACACACCCGGAAAGCCCCTCATGTCAAACCCCCCCCCCCCTAAAATAAAAAGTCACACCATGAAGAGAAGATGCCTGCTGGTTGCATTATTACCTTACATGTGTCTTGTAAAGTCTAAACATGCCTGAGTTCTCTTTTGACTTCAACCATCCACACCCTGTGGCCTGAGTCTGGCACAGGACATACGGGTCACAGTGTATTAGGTAAGACAGACATGGAGCACCATACACACCCGTGATGGGCCCAACCAGCTGAGGGGGTGGCCGCACAACCATGCCGACATATTGAGTACAGCAACAGTCATGCGCAGAGGTCAGGGATCATGTCGAGTGTCCTGGGGGGCACCCAGGTATGTGTAGACAGGTGGCAGAACCATGTCCTGCAAGCTTGAGTGTTGGACAGGCCACATGAAGGGCTTGCTCCCTCCCCGCATGACAGGGCCCAAGCCCCGGCCCGCCAGGTGTTATCCACAAGAATCACCCGCACCCCGTCGCCCAACGGAACTCCTGCCCCCGGACATCCATGTATCACGGGACCGAACCACTACCGGCTCCCCCGGCCGGCTCAGCCGCCATCTTGAGCCCTGCGCCACGAGTCCGCGTGGCCTCCACCCGACCCTAACCCTGGGCCTGGCCGGCCCCGACATCCCGGCACCACCATCCACCCAGGAGGTGAACGGACCACTTGGCAGGTCAATGGGAGAAAGAAGCGTCAAGGGCTCTCCCCCGCCAGGTGCTGATCCCCATCCAGCTCCCCCAGGCGCTGGCTCCACCCCCTGCTGGGTGTCTGGACACCCTCATCCCGGACCCCCCGACCTCCAAGTGCGAGGGTCCGGACATCAAAGGGCGCCAGACCTATAACTAGGGCAGCCCCAGAGCAGGAAGGCAGTTGTATCCTGGAGTCGAGAGACACCGAGAGAACTCAGCCTTGACGGACTACTGGCGCTGCCGTAGTCCTGCCTTGTGAACTATCGTCCTGCCTGCTGGCGCTGCCGCGGCCTTCTGTAACATCCATCCTCGTCGGGACCTGCTGGCGCTGCCGCGGACCGTTGTAACGACCACCTTCATCGGGACCTGCTGGCGCTGCCGCGGACCGTGTAACGACCATCTTCACCGGGACCTGCTGGCGCTGCCGCGGACCGTGTATCGACCATCTTCACCGGGACCTGCTGGCACTGCCGCGGCCCGTCCAAGCTAGAACACCGAGCTCAAGGATTGTGAGCTATCCACCATTCCATCTCAGCTACCAGACTGGTAACCAGACTGTCCCGCTACCCCCTTTTCCCCAACCTGAGAGACTCGAATCGAGGGGACCCCTGAATCCAGACCTCCTTGTACCATTTCATCGTACCTTAAGAGATTGCCTATAAAGAACGCTAAATCTTCTCCCTGTGTGGTGTCTGTCTGTGGGGGGGAAGTTATTTATCTGTACGATCGCTGGAGACGGCTCTCCCCGGAGACCTCTCCCCTTGTCCTCGGCCGACCCTCCCGGTCCGTCTAACATTGGTGGCCAGCGGCGCGATCCGAATCAACGCGTAATCGTACAGAGAGTAGCTCACCCCACGACAAAACCACGATGTCAGCCAAAGATAGCGGTTCCACTGAGAAATTCCAAATGGATAAATTGGAAGAATATAGCCACCGCGAACTTAAACAATTCTGCATGGAACTAGGCATTGCTACCACCAGCCTGAGTACCAAAGACGATTTGAAGCACGCCCTTGAGTCGTGGGCGGAAACCGGGGTCGCCGGATCCTCCGACCAAAACGGTGTAGCACCAGAGGGGAACGCCACGGCTCCCGAGGAGCGAGGAACGGGCCTCTCGCAGGAAGAGATCCAAGAAAGAGAAAGAACCAGATTACATGAGTTGGAAATGGCACGACTCAAGATGGACGGTGAACTAAAGTTAGCCGAGCAAAAACTAAATCTAGAACATCTGCGGCTCCGAGAAGAACGGGAAGAAAAACAGAGGCAGAGAGAGCTCGAGGAGAAAAGAATAACATTCGAACACGAGCGCAAACTGGCGGAAATAGAACTTCGGAAACAGAATAAAGAACCGGGGGTGCCTGAGCGACCGCACACCCCGGGAGCAACCGAGAAGAAAGTCCACATGCCCAAGGATGTTGTCCGAGAGTATGTCCGAGAGGACGACATACAACAGTGGTTCAAAGCCTACGAGATCGCCATGACCTCCCACCGGATCGACCGGAGTGATTGGGGAGCCGGCCTATGGGGGAGGTTCGTCAACGAAGGCCGCGATGCCCTACTGCAGCTCCCAGATCATCAGATGTCATCCTACGACCACATGAAGGCTGCCCTCCTCACCCGCTATGGGCTCACACCCGAGATGTACCGCCAGAGGTTCCGAGACTGCACCCGGATCCCGGGTACAACTTGGGTGGAATACGTCAACTATTTCAGCCGAGCCTTCGAGGGTTGGATCAAGGAAAGCCACGTAACAACCTACGAGCAACTCTTTAATCTTATGGTATGGGAGCACCTGTCGAACAACTGCTTCGTCGAGCTCAGGCAGCACCTCCTCGACAGTAAATTGACTGACCCACGGCAACTCGCCGCCGAAGCTGACCGATGGGAAAGCACCCGAGTGGGCCGGAGAGGACCACACGAGCAAAACCGAAACAACCAAGGTCAGCACCGTCCCCGAGGAGGAGGAGGAGGCCAGGGGCGAGGGAGAGACACCATCCTGGCCACTCCCACGGCCAGCACCCCGCCCCCGGCCGGCCGGGGCAACCCCCCGATGCGCACGGGGTTCCGAGCCAACGTCACGTGCCACCGATGCCTGCGAGTCGGCCACTACGCCAGTGACCCGAGCTGCCCGCAGAACCAAACGCCAAAGCCCCGCCAGGTAGCTGCCGCCGCCCTGGGGGGAGAACAAATCTCCGAGGAACAGGAAGAATATGAGCAGGCCCAACAAGAGTGGGAACCGGCCGCCATGGTTCTAGCGTGCCTAGGGGGAAAAGACATGGTCCCGCGGGCTCCCCTACCCGCCAACACCCGGAAATATGGCCAGTGGGTGAACATTAATGGGCATCGGGCCGAAGCCCTACGTGACACAGGGGCCAGTGTGACGGCCGTCCGCTGTCACCTGGCGAAACCCGAGCAGATCCTGCCGAACATTCTCTGCCCCGTCTGCTCAGCCGACAATTCCGAAAGTCTGTGTCAGATGGCCTGCGTCCCCTTCGAATGGGGAGGGGTCTCCGGCCTGTTGAAGGTGACGGTCCGGGAGGATGCCCCCGTGGACTGCCTCCTGGGAAATGACCTTGAGAGTTCCCCGTGGGCCGCCGTCGAAAGAAGAGAGCACCTGGGGATGCTGGGCCTCCCGGACTGGGCCTGTGTATCCACCCGGTCCATGGCCGCCCGTGCCGTCCCCCGACCAGAAGAACCAGAATGGCCAGCACCTCCTCCCCGGTCGCCCCAGTAGAGGACAACGACGATACCGACCCCCCAGAGCCAACGCCCGAAGGGGTCGCCCAGCCCCAGGACCTTCCCGGCCTGGCTCAGTGGCGTCAAGAAGGGGGGCCCACCCAGGAACAGTTCCGCCAGGAGCAGAAGACCTGCCCCTCCCTCGAGGGACTCCACCAGCAAGCCAGCGCCCAGAGCGCAGGGGACTCCACCGGAACTCATTGGGTCTATTGGGATAACGACCTGCTATACAGTGAACAAAGAATCGCAGAGTTAGGGGCCAGTCGAGTGCTGGTGGTGCCCCTCCGCTTCAGAGACTTCCTACTAACTTTGGCCCACGATGTTCCCCTGGCTGGACACCTGGGCCAGGACAAAACCTACAGTCGCCTAGTGACCTACTTTTTCTGGCCGAAGATGCGGAACGACGTCCTTAACCACTGCCGGTCCTGCCCCACATGCCAGGCCAGTGGGAAGAGCGGCCGTAAGCTCAAAGCCCCTCTGCAACCCTTCCCAGTGGTCACCACCCCGTTTGAGAGGGTGGGAATAGACATTGTGGGGCCCCTGGACCCCCGCACGGCACAAGGACATCGGTTCATCCTGGTACTGGTGGACCACGCCACCCGCTACCCCGAGGCTGTGCCCCTGCGAACTGTAACAGCTCCGGTGGTCGGCCGGGCCCTAATGGGGATCTTCTCCCGGGTGGGCTTCCCCCGAGAAGTCGTCAGCGACCGAGGCACAAACTTTATCTCGAAATATATGAAGTCCCTCTGGCAACAGTGCGGGGTCACCTATCGATTCACGACCCCCTATCACCCTCAAGGGAACGGACTAGTGGAGCGATTCAACCGCACCCTCAAGGGGATGATTGGGGGATTGGAAGAGCCCCACCGTCGCCAGTGGGATGTACTACTCCCGTGCCTCCTCTTCGCCTATCGAGAAGTTCCCCAGAAGTCCCTCGGCTTTAGCCCTTTCGAACTCCTGTACGGGCACCCCGTGCGAGGGCCCCTCAGCCTAGTCAAAGAAGGTTGGGAGATGGCCCCCCTAAAGACCCCTCCAGACGTCTTCAAGTACATCCTGGCACTACGCAATCAGACCCGGCGCTTCAGGGAGATGGCAAAAGCGAACCTCGAGGCCAGTCAGGAGGACATGAAAAAATGGTACGATCAGAATGCCTCCTCCGTCGAATTCGAACCTGGTCAACAAGTGTGGGTGATGTCCCCCACCGAACCATGTGCCTTGCAAGATAAGTGGACGGGGCCCTTCAAGGTGGTCGAACGCAAGAGCCCCGTCACCTACCTCATCGACATGGAGTCCCCCCGGAACCCCCTCCGGGTCCTCCACACCAACAGACTCAAACCACACTTTGTGCGCTCGGAACTCAGCCTCCTGATGGCTACGGACAGTGGGGCGGAAGAAGACTCCGAGCCCCTCCCTGATCTCCTGAAGACCCAGGAGAACGACGGTTCCGTGGACGGGGTCCGGCTCTCCGATGCCCTCACCCCAGAGCAACGCCAGGGCTGCCGGGACCTCCTGCTGCGGTTCGCTACACTGTTTTCCCTCACCCCAGGGATCACCCCTTGGTGCTTGCACGACGTGGACACCGGGGACAGTCCCCCTATCCGACACCGGGCCTACCGCGTGCCAGATCGGGTACGGGCCTGCATCCAAGAGGAAGTATCCAAGATGCTCACGCTCGGGGTCATCGAGCCCTCGGACAGCCCCTGGGCCAGCCCGGTCGTACTGGTCCCCAAAGCCGCTGCCCCCGGCACCACTCCTGAACTGCGATTCTGCGTCGACTATCGGGGCTTGAACGCTGTCACCCGGACCGACGCTCATCCTATCCCCCGAGCGGATAAGTTGATCGACCGCCTGGGGGCCGCCCGCTACCTCAGCATCTTCGACCTAACAGCGGGCTACTGGCAGATCGGTCTCACACCCCGGGCCCAGGAACGGTCCGCCTTCTCTACCCCCGATGGCCACTACCACTTCAAGGTCATGCCCTTCGGCATGAAGAATGCCCCCGCTACTTTTCAACGTCTAGTGAACCAGGTCTTGGCGGGGCTCGAAGAATTCAGCGCCGCCTACCTGGACGATATCGCTGTATACAGCCGCCACTGGTCCGACCACCTTCACCACCTCCAAGAGGTCCTGCAGGCCCTCCAGCGGGCCGGCCTCACGATTAAGGCCGGCAAGTGCCAAATTGGTCAAGGGTCCGTGACCTACCTCGGACACCAGGTGGGAAGCGGTCTGGTGGCCCCGCTGCAACTTAAAATTGCTGCCATCCAGTCCTGGCAGCCCCCCGTCACGCAGACCGAGGTCCGAGCCTTCTTGGGACTCACCGGCTACTACCGGCGGTTCGTGAAGGACTATGGCAGCATTGTGGGGCCCCTCACGGGTCTCACGTCCAAAAACCCCCCGAAGCGGATTAACTGGACCCCCGACTGTCAAGCGGCCTTCGAGAAGCTGAAGGCCGCCCTGTGCACCGCCCCTGTGCTCCAGGCCCCCGATTACAGTCGGGAATTCATTGTACAGACAGACGCCTCCGACCACGGCATCGGGGCGGTCCTTTCCCAGCTGAACCCCGAGGGTCGTGACCAGCCGGTGGCCTTCATCAGCAGACGCCTCCTGGCCCAAGAACAGCGCTGGAGCACAATCGAGAGGGAGGCCTTCGCAGTAGTGTGGGCCCTCAAAAAACTCCGGCCCTATCTCTTCGGTACCCACTTCCGGGTGCAAACCGACCATCGACCCCTGCAGTGGCTGATGCAGATGCGGGGGGAAAACCCAAAACTATTGCGCTGGTCCATCTCCCTGCAGGGGATGGACTTCACCGTGGAACATCGACCGGGCCAAGACCACGCCAACGCAGATGGCCTGTCACGCTTTTTCCGCCTCGACGAGAAGAGTCCCCAAGAGGATGGGTGACTCTCCCCGCCTTCAGCTGGGGGGGACGCATGTTGGACAGGCCACATGAAGGGCTTGCTCCCTCCCCGCATGACAGGGCCCAAGCCCCGGCCCACCAGGTGTTATCCACAAGAATCACCCGCACCCCGTCGCCCAACGGAACTCCTGCCCCTGGACATCCATGTATCACGGGACCGAACCACTACCGGCTCCCCCGGCCGGCTCAGCCGCCATCTTGGGCCCTGCGCCACGAGTCCGCGTGGCCTCCACCCGACCCTAACCCTGGGCCTGGCCGGCCCCGACATCCCGGCACCACCATCCACCCAGGAGGTGAACGGACCACTTGGCAGGTCAATGGGAGAAAGAAGCGTCAAGGGCTCTCCCCCGCCAGGTGCCGATCCCCATCCAGCTCCCCCAGGCGCTGGCTCCACCCCCTGCTGGGTGTCTGGACACCCTCATCCCGGACCCCCCGACCTCCAAGTGCGAGGGTCCGGACATCAAAGGGCGCCAGACCTATAACTAGGGCAGCCCCAGAGCAGGAAGGCAGTTGTATCCTGGAGTCGAGAGACACCGAGAGAACTCAGCCTTGACGGACTACTGGCGCTGCCGTAGTCCTGCCTTGTGAACTATCGTCCTGCCTGCTGGCGCTGCCGCGGCCTTCTGTAACATCCATCCTCGTCGGGACCTGCTGGCGCTGCCACGGACCGTTGTAACGACCACCTTCATCGGGACCTGCTGGCGCTGCCGCGGACCGTGTAACGACCATCTTCACCGGGACCTGCTGGCGCTGCCGCGGACCGTGTATCGACCATCTTCACCGGGACCTGCTGGCACTGCCGCGGCCCGTCCAAGCTAGAACACCGAGCTCGAGGATTGTGAGCTATCCACCATTCCATCTCAGCTACCAGACTGGTAACCAGACTGTCCCGCTACCCCCTTTTCCCCAACCTGAGAGACTCGAATCGAGGGGACCCCTGAGTCCAGACCTCCTTGTACCATTTCATCGTACCTTAAGAAATTGCCTATAAAGAACGCTAAATCTTCTCCCTGTGTGGTGTCTGTCTGTGTGGGGGAAGTTATTTATCTGTACGATCGCTGGAGACGGCTCTCCCCGGAGACCTCTCCCCTTGTCCTCGGCCGACCCTCCCGGTCCGTCTAACATTGAGTCAGGTGGATGCAGAGAATGGTGGCCTGGACAACATTGGATGCATGGGGATGGCACATGTCACAATACCCACACAGTCATGGACATCATGCACAATACACAGTCTAATCCCACACAAACAGCTTGCATCTTGCTACTCGACACATAGACACATAGCCACTATCATGGAAAACCATGCCAGACATGCCGGATGCACCGTGGCAACACACCAGCATTGACTGAGAAGAGGCACCTTGGAGGCATAGGGACACCTTTATTAGTCATGTATTCGGGATTGCAGAGGCAACTCGAAGTACACATGAACAGTTCATGTGGAGTAACATGTGGGTCCAACACTGGCACCCCCCTTCTGCAGCACAAATGCGTGATAGCCATGGAACTGGCACACAAGTGTCGGCTAACAGCTAAACACCCCCTGCTGCTCACGGAGAGCCTGCCATACACCATTGATCCGCTGATGTGGAAGTCCCACAGCATGTCAAGCCAATGCAAACCGTAGGTGTCCGAGGGCAGTGTTACACACATTGATGCCATCATCACATTCCACAATCCCATCACTGATGACTGTCAACGAGTCTGACCATCTATTCAGGTGTACCCAGCTGCATGTAATGTGTACCATGGTGATGCAACATGTCTGCAGAGGAACCAAACATCCACAGGGGCAGTGTGCATACATCGTGAACAACTGCCACACCCAATACACCCCTGATGCATCCCTTACCCTAAGGAGACTTCCAAACGTGTCCGTGCCTGTAACGCTGAGTCAGCACACGATGACGTGTCCATGAGGAATAGCAGTGCCACAACAATGCAAGCAGCAGATGGCATGCGCAAGTACCTGGGAAGAGAGACACACAAGAAGTCAGCCACAAAAAGCACAGCCACTTGCATGTGCATATACTCGACACATGTATGCATGACAACATGCTAGGTCACAATTATGACTGGGGAAATACACCCATCACTGGCGCCATCACTCCAGTGACACATCCACACACACCTCTGAGTCACGTGATATACATGCAGGTGGAGACACACATCGCAACACATGCCACACGGGGACCAATGCGTGCACACTCAGACACTGGTACTCACCACTAAGCAAAGAAGTCGCGTATGAGCCGAGTCCGGATGTCCTCTTGCGGCTCCACATCCTCCACATCACTAGCCCCATTGCCAAGCCCTTCATCCTCCACGGGTTGATGGTCCTGGTCATCTTGATCCAGGATGAGTGGCACAGCTTTCTCAACTGCCATGTTGTGCAGCATGCAGCAGACCATGAAGATTTTGCAGACCTTCGCCGGGGCATATGGGAGGGCGCCGCCGGTCTTGTAGAGGCATCGGAATCGGCTCTTCAGGAGGCCAAACGTCCTCTCTATCACTCACCTTGTCCGGCCATGGGCGGTGTTGTAGCGGAGCTGGGCCGGCGTGATGGGGTTGCGGAGAGGTGTGATCAGCCATGGCATGTTGGGATAGCCAGCGTCCCCTACATGGAAAGCACATGGACATAAGTAGGACAGGAGAAGCGGTCGTGCTGGAAGTCTACGCAAAATACAGGACAGACAGAGTGTACCCACCAACAACACATGCTCGTTCGTTGCGCAGCTGCGTCATCATTTCAGGCATCCTGCTACGCCTCATGATGTAGGCATCGTGTGCTGATCCTGGAAAACGAGCACAGACATGTGAAATCACCATGTTGGACAGACACACCACAAGGGCATTGATGGAGTGGTAGTGCTTGCGATTCCGGTACGCTACCTCCTGTGCGTGTGGTGGTACCAAAGCCACATGTGTCCCATCTATGGACCCAATGACATGGGGCATCCCTCCCAGGGCATAGAATCCACGCTTGACCCCAGTCAACATTTCTGGGGTAGGAAAATGGATGAAGTCATCCAGGTGAATCAACATGGCCTCTAAGAAATCATGCAGCACATGGCAGAACATGCTCTGGGACATGCCACCAACATGAGCTATGGTATTTTGAAAGGTACCCGTGGCTAGAAAATGTAGGGCTGCCATTACCTTCAGCTCGGGTGTCAGTGCCGTAGGATACCTGTGCAGCGGTTGCAGGTGTGGTGCCAGCCTCGCCGTCAACTCCTCAATCAACTGTTGGGGGAAGCGGTAGCACCGGATACAGTCATTCTCCCGTATGGCAGCCAAGTCCGGAATTGGTCGGGCAAGAGGCGGCGCTCTGCAGTAATTTGGAAGTGACAAGGAAGAGTGAGTGCACAACAACAGCAATTTATTTGTACTGAGCACATGTTAATCTGTCAATACACATATGCTACATACGGAGTCAGGTATGTGCTACATGCCCTGGACACGTATGGCTGGCAGGTGACACTCCTACCAAGACCCAGCTACACACGGAGATTGTGAACCTCCACATGCCATGGCATGGGATTAGCTGTGTCCCAGTGCAAATGAACAGCCAGACGCAAGACAGGAGTGACATACATCCACACATCAGCAGAAGTAGGATGTCGATTGCAGAGACTGGTAGCGGAACACTAGAGCCACAGGTCACATGACATTACACTAGGACAGCCCACACACCTTGCCATGAAGGTGTACATGTGATGACTCACCACACATTCATAGAGAGGATGCAGACATGTCCTTGTTACGCTACTCCGTGTCCCATGCATACATACGCACCTCACATCCGATACCACATGTGGCATGGTGTGCGGAACAGTGTGCCATGTCAATCTACACACAGACACATGTTGGTTGCTGCAACGGCTGCAGCTTTTGAGGGAGCTCCAACATCAACCTAATGGGAACCCCCCACACATACATGACATAGTCACATCGTGCACCGTGTGTAGTGACATGTCAGGTGTGGTAACCCCTGTACCGGGCCTCAGGGGACACTTCCGTGTGTTGGTGTCCGTGCCATGCCAGTGACGCTCATCCCAAGTGTGCAGTACGACATGCACACATGTCAAAGGAGTCAAGGGCATGCCTGGCACACATTGCACCGTCACACATTACATATGTACACATCTCATCATACATCTGGTGCCTTCTCCACTCAGGAGTAATGTGCCACATCACAGCCTTTCACACCTGTGCCCCACACATGTAGTACTGCCCAGACAATGCCTTGATGTCCATCCATGGACAAGTATGTCAGCCCTATTCCTTCCTGTGTGCTGCCTGTCACCACTGTGATGTGTGAAAACCACCGCACTTCTGCTAAGAGGGCCTGTGTACGTTCCTGTATCACTATGGGAGTGCTGCCGTATGTGTACCCATAGTGATGGTGAGCGTACAGGCATGTGTACGGTCCGTACCACTACGAGTACGCATACGCAAGAACACCCATAGTGGTACGGCCCGTACACGCGTGCGTATGTTCACTATCACTATAGGTGTTGTTGCGTATGCGTACTCGTAGTGGTACGGCCCGTACACACGCCTGTACGCTCACTATCACTATGGGTGTCCTCGCGTATGCGTACTCGTAGTGGTACGGCCCGTACACACGCCTGTACGCTCCCTATCA